>NC_056737.1:1302976978-1303276978 GCF_019279795.1 Protopterus annectens | reverse complement strand
TAGAGGGAAAAAAGTCTTGACTGCATCCCAGATGACCCATGACCCTGGCAGAAGTGCTGGAGAGAATGGTCAGAGAAAATAGGAGTAAGTGGATAAGGACACCTCACCCATCTTGGTAAAGAGCCTAGCTTACTTGCACTATCAGATATGTGTTACTTGACTGGAAAGTTGCACATGCATGGAAGCAGGCATGCACCTCCAGATAAAGCTATAGTGTGTCTTGCAGAACTGTTGCAGGGGGTGGAGATGGGAATCTCCACAGGATCCAGAGAATGGCACAATTTCTAACAACTGACACATGCATCCAGTGGGGAACACCTGAAATGAAGGGTTCTCATCCTGATGGAGGTACAAATTGGTCAACTGAGTATAGGAAGAAGAGCTACTGGAACAATCCTCTGGATGTCAAAAAAAAAAAAAGAAATGATAATAGAACATGTAAGCCTTCATCTGATGAGAAAAACATGTTACACAGAATTTGTTCTTCTCCCTTTTGACCTTAGTGAGACATCCAGATGTTTTCCTGATCAAATCATAGGGATGGTATGAGGTTTAAATTCACTATGAGAGCTTTTAAAAGCTCTGCAGTAAACTGCTTGCAAGTGCAAACTAGTAAAAAGGCACTCTGACCTAAAGTACTGTAAAGTACAATGCTACTGGTCCACTGAAATTTATTTCTGAGTATGTGTGTGTGTGTGTGTGTGTGTGTGTGTGTGTGTGTGTGTGTGTGTGTGTGTGTGTGTGTGTGTGTGTGTGTGTGTGTGAGTTTCTACAATGCTGCTGGTCCACTGATATTTGTGACTGTATACTGAATTATATGCATCATCTTCTTTTGCTCAGAACAATAATCTCTACCTGTGACTTGTACTATCAGCAATCTCTCAAATACTATCAAGACTTTTCAAAATACTATTGAATGACATTTCTATACCATGTATAAACCTTTATAAAATGCCTGTATTCACTAGAGTATACAGACACTTGTAGAATACTATTTTTTTCTACACTATGTATAAATCATTCCCCCGGATTAACGTCACTTCCATGCAAGACTAGCTTAGTCCCGCAGGGAAGTGCCCGTTTAGGAGCAGGACGACAGCGCACCATGCATATTAATAAGGAGTGCTGCCTGAGTTCCAAGGCTTACACAGAGCGTGTATGAGTGCAGGGGCATGTCTGAGAGCAGAGCTCTCAGAATAAACATGCCTCCACAATGTAAAACAGCAGAAAGTGGTAAGAAATTAGCAAGACCGCTCATATGTGTCCTCATATCCCCACCAACAGTCCCCGTGTGTACAACAGCAACAGTACATAGAAATTAAAAGAAGAAACCCTTTTATTTATTTTTTTTAATCTGAGTACAGCTAACCTTAGGTGCGTTGATGTGCCCATTGCTCAGCTATGGTTATAGCAGCTTAAAAGGCTGAAGAAGATAACAAGGAAGATATATACAAATGAAGCAGCACAGCAATAGTGTAGTGGGCAGAGCATTCGCCTAATGAGCAGGCATTCCGGTTCAAGTCCCACTGCAGCATAGTCTATTTTACATGGCAAAGCACTTTATAACCAATATTTTTGTTACAAAACCCACTAAAAACATATATTTATAAACTGGAGTACTGCAGGAAATATACATGAAGTGTCAGTGTCATAATGAATAAGGCACTAGTAAGCAGGTTTAAGCACAAATAAGCAGTAGTAAGCATATCTAAGCATGTTTAAGTGCATTTGCACTGGGGTAAGCACTGCCTACACACATTAAGCAATGTAGAAGCTAACTGCATGTAAGAATCCTGTAACCGGAAGTAAGCACTGTTTAGCTCCGTGCAAACCCATGCAAACCCACTTACAACTGCTTTAAAGTTAAACCTTTAACCTATAAACTGGAGTACTGCAGGAAATACACATGTAAAGTGTCAGTGTCATAATGAATAAAGCACTAGTAAGCAGGTTTAAGCGCAAATAAGCAGTAGCAAGCATATTTAAGTGCATTTGCACGGGGTTAAGCACTGCCTACACACATTAAGCAATGTAGAAGCTAACTGCGTGTAAGAAACTGTAACCAGAAGTAAGCACTGCTTAGCTCCATGCAAACCCACGCAAACCCGCTTACAACTGCTTTAAAGTGCCTTAACCACTCTGTATCCAGCGGCCCATGTTCTGCTCAGCAACAGAATAAACAGCCTCTGCAAGGCTTAAACCCAGGACCCTGTACACTACAGTTACAGTCGTTAACCACTAAGCCATCATAGCAGTGCATAAGATTGAGGTTTCAACAAACAAATCCTCACCACTGGAAAAATCAAACTGAACATGTGAAAGGAATCTATGTACAGTGTGATGTTGTATAACCTGCTACATAACATAAATATGTGAACTGGAGTACTGCAGTAAGGCCAGATGTGAGGTGTTATTGTAATAAAGTGTTGAAGTTTCTAGGACCCCATACAGTGTATGTACACATGAATCACAGATACCAGACACATATATAAGATGTAAGGAATAATAAATCAATGCTAAAAGGAAAATATAATGCAAATTAAATATTAAGCAATGCTAAGCATTGCACAGCTCAGCTTAGTTGAGGTAAGCAATGTGTAGACTAGCTAACTCAATCTGCCCAGTGGTAAATCCCTGTAAGCAATGCCAACATTAGGTAAGCAGGTGTGTCCATAGCTTAACCTTTTCAATACCATCCAGTCACGTGAAAGTGTGGGAAATCGGGGATATTTAAACCCCACATGCACCAATACTTCCCAGAACTGGTTGCAGCTCCATACTGTAGGCAGAATGGCTGGAGTTGGGGGAAGGCACTCAATTTAGAGCGCAGCTCTGGGGTACCCAAAAGTCCAGATTCATGGTATGGCTCCTGGTAAAACACCATGAGCAGAGACTACTGCAGGGCCAGTACCAGGGCTCTCAGTATAAAGCTGAGACTTGGGACAGTCTCATCCATGACCTCACCAGTGCCACTGGTATCCCCCTGACTGGTGAGCAGGTCAGGCATCACCATGCTAACCTGAAGCGGCGGAGGGGGGATCTCTTGGAGCAGTGGATCCAAGAAGCAAGGCAGATGGCTGATGCCCCAGCACTGAGTAAGTACTCATTTTACTACGTAGATAATGATTGCCTAGCTTGTGTATACTATGGATAGGCAATGGCTAAATATCACTGTATTTCCCTGACAGCTGCAGATGAGCAGGCTGTGAACCAGCAAGCCCATGCTGCTAGGCTGCAAAGGCTGCATCGCGAGGCAGGTTAGTAATGATCTTGCATGTACTGTAATAACAAAAAAAATAACAATTCTAGAAAGTGTTGTACCAGTGTAAAAATGTATTGTGTATGGGAAGTACTGAATAAACTAAACAATTTGGCAAGACAACTCTCATATAGGTAGCATGTAAATAAAGGTGTAAAATCTTGTGAATAATAGTATAACCCCTGGAGTGCTTGTGTATATTCTGCTGTCATATGTTGTTGTAGTGTTGCATTCTATAAATAGTACTGTTGTATTAAGCAGTGTTACCCACACTGTTGAATGCAGATAAACTGTGTAGGAAGCTCAGTATAACAATGTTGGAAGTTCCAAGAGGTCAGTCATATTGTACAGCTGAGGGAGACTTAGACAGAAAACATTGAAATGCTTCACCCCAATTCCCTGATAGCACAGTGGATTCTGATGTCAACTGTAATATTTTTACCACACACTGCAAGGGTATGAATCCCAGGAGTGGTAGTAAGTTGTATGCATTATCATACCCCACAACTGTACAGAGTTTGTGAGAATGTTCAGATAGAAAGCTGTAGGCATAATTAGACCCAACAACTGTACAGACTTTGCTAGAATGTTCAGATAGTATGCTGTAAGCATAATCATAACCATCACTGTACAGACTGTGGCAGAATGTTCAGGTAGTAAGCTGTATGCATAGTCATACTCCTCAACTGTTCTGATCTGTCCAGCATGACATGATAAATGGCCCAAATCTGCTGCCTGGTAACCTGTTCCCCTGACAAATCAGTGTTATCCAAGAAATGTAAGCAGCTTATACTGACATATAATGGATAGTCAGGCCTGAACATAAAAAGAGAATGTATATGAAAACAAACCTGTCATTGTAGCATCTCACCTAAAGTGTCTGATAACAATTCTCAATATATGTCACATTAACACCGGCATCCTGTCACGCCTTGACCAGAGTGTGTGCAATAACAGATTGTTAGGTATGTGTATAACAGCAACATGGAATCTGGGAGTATGTGTAGAACATGTCAGGTAGTGTTAACAAAGATTTTCTCCACAGCTATAACAGGTAAGAGGTGAAGACTGTAGGTACAACACAGGCCACTTATATACTTGTATACAAGCATAGAATCTGGGAGCATGTGTAGAAATTGTCAGGTAGTGTTAACAATGATTTTCTCAACAGCTATACCAGGTAAGAGGTGTACACTGTAGGTACAAAACAGTTCACTCAAGTACTTGTCTACAAGCATAGAGTCTGAGAGTATGTGTAGAAATCATAAGGCAGTGCTAACAATGATTTCCTCAACAGGTATAACAGGTAAGAGGTGTAGACTATATGTAAGACACAGCCCATGTATATAATAATCTACAAACATACCATTGTACAAAGTAAGGACATTGGGTAGTGTAATAAAACATGTAAGGGACAGATCACTGCAGTGACTAAGAATGTTGTGAAAACCACAGGGATATATTAGTCGTTAATTGACCTCTCTCTCTCACCCCCTCCATATGTGCAACAATAACCTTATTACACACCTCAATGGGTACATGTACACTCCAAACTTTTGTTGGGACATATGTCCTATTGGATTATAAATATTCACATTTGGTTCTATGCGTGTGCCATGGTAAAATACTCCCATATTGGTGGCTTGTTGCCATCAATGAAACCTGCATGCTGTTGTAATGGCCACTGTTGCCCCATATATGCATGTGTTCTGCTCGCTCTGCAACTGTTGTAAATCAGATGTCTTGGGTTAATGGGAATACCTATGCATGCTGTTATAACTAATCCTGAATGCTGTTGACTATGACTAACTGATATCTTTCTTAAAACTGCAACATCATAGCTCTTATGGGAAGGCCGGTCCCAGCGGACATACCTGTCCCACCTCAGCTGGCCATGGCATGTCTGGAGTCCAGCCTGAGACCTCCTTCTCTATTTGCCCTGCACCACCTTCAGGTGGAACTGCCACAGGGGATGGGGCTCGGCCCCCGCTGGGAGCGGGGACGGAGAGGTACCTGTCACCCGCCGTCAGGTTCGGGTTGTGGTGTGTAGGGAGTTTGACTGGGAGACTTGAGACCAGCTACACCAGCTTGAGGGCTGCGTGGCACAATTAGAGGGTGAGCCTGCCACCCCTACCCAGCCCCCAGCACAGCCACCTTTGGGGCCATGAAGGTGCAGTGGGGACTGCCCATGAGTGGGGACCTCAGTCCCACTGTTTCTATTTGGGGGCTCATGGGCTTGTGACTTCCAAACACCCCTCCCTGTCCAAGGTGTTTACCCCCCACGTGTCATATACCACCCTGTATGTATCTTGTTTGTCTTGTCTGTTAACCTACCCAACCAACCTCACCAAATATACCTACTACCCCTCCCCAACATCCCACTCTCACCTGAAAAAGAAAAAAAAAGGGCAATCTGTTCCCACAAAAAAAATCTCGCCCCATACATAGCTGTCCATTTCGCATGTGTCCACTGGATACATGTAATCCGGTCTAATTGGCATCACAATGAATTATTGTTGTCCTCACCCCCACCCAGGGGTTTGAGTGTCCAAATCTACCTCCAAATTCAGTGTATATGCACAGCTGTTGCTGTAGAAGAAATGGGCAGCTATGGACCTTCCCTACACCCTTCCTGCACATCACTGGCTATTTTCCCTACTGTATTTCCCTCTTTGTGCCCCTTTTTCCACCACTTTCTTATCAACCCCTTTTTCTTTTCTTTAAAAAAAATGAGCATGGGGGTAAGTGAGAGTAAGCACTTTTAAACAGCAGTAAATGGGTTTAAGCCTGTTTGCATGGGGGTAAGCTATGCCTACACAGGTTAAGCAATTTAGAAGCTAACTGAATAAAACACACTGTAACCGGAAGTTAGCAGTGCTTACCTCTGTGCAAACCCACGCAAACCCGCTTACAACTGCTTTAAAGTGCCTTAATCACTCTGTATCCAATGGCCCATGTTCTGCCCAGCAACAAAATAAACAGTTCCTGCAAGGGTCGAACACAGGACCCTGCACACAATAGACAAAGTGATTTACCACTAAGCCATGCCAGAAATACATAATTCTGATGTTTTCAGAAACATATCATCCAGCCCAGTCATGCAACAGTACAGAGAATGTATACCAATATCTAGATGTATGTGTGTGTAAATATATTAATATCTAAACAGATATATAATATATATAATATATATATATATATATATATATATATATATATATATATATATATATATATATATATATATTTCTAGAAATATATACATAAATATTAATATATATGAACATATATACATGCAAATGCCTACATCAACACATATATGTGTCTACACCTATATGTCTACATATACACAGCAAGTTACATATGTGTACACAGATATATATCTATGTAGGTATAAACAGACATAGCTATATATATCTAAGCAGATATATATATCTATATAGGTATTTATGGCCATACATCTGTAGATAGCTATGGTAGATTAACAAAAACAAATATGTCCACATGCACCATTAATGGGGTTGAGAGGCCCCACACACTATACGTCTTGTACAAATAGGCATACCCCCCCACAACCAAACACATCCACCCTGCAATACACTACCAATTGTTGTAAATCCCATAACCAGGACCTGACATGAAATGGGCACAAGATGTTAACAGTACTACATCCCACCTGTATGATGTCAGGCTGGTATTGGTAACATATCATGCAGTACAGTCTGCCTCCCAAAAGAAATGTAAAATGTAAAAGCTATCAACATCCCCAGGACACAGATACATAGACACAGATATGCAGATACACACACACATATACACATATATATATATATATATATATATATATATATATATATATATATATATATATATATAAATATATATACACACACACACATGTATATACATATACATGTGACTACACATACACATACACATACACATGCAGATATATGTACAGTAAGATACATATGTAGAAGGTGCACACAATATGGAACAGCCACTATGCCTACAGTTAGCACCTGAACAACTGGACACTGTATGGTCCACCCATACAAATGACAATCATTGCCTGCAACATATACCCACAGAAAGGTCATAGGAAAAAACACCACATACAGGTTTGCAGAAATGGAAAACCTTTAATTGTGTACTATTACAGTTCTATATGCCATGTCATATAGCTGCCCAGACACTGACATCCATATAAACAGAGTAATGCAACTGTGAAATAGTTATACTAATAGAGTAGTCTGGAAAGGTTCACAACTGTTGCTGTCCAGGCCAAGCCCTTCATATTGTACAATAGTAAATACAGACTGGGCTACAGGATAACAAACAATCAACAGTATGTAATGCAGGTGTATAGTTCAGCAGCCTCTATCTACACTCTGTACAAAATCACTAGGTGATAAAGATGCCAGGTGACCAAATGGGTTGTAATTGTTGCATAACAAGGCATAACTGACACCATCACAAGCACACTAACAAACAGAACAGTCTGTATGGCAGAAGGCAGTAGGCTTGCATTAACCCAATTTATGTAAGTAATGTAAATATAGGTGAAGTATACGGTACTGTACATCCAGATAACTTAAGGCAGCTCACCCCTGATACCCCCACATTTTGTAACAGCCTAGGTAATTTATGGTTCCCCTCCAGACTCAATAATACAGGGCCATACACCACTGTTGCATACACTGGCCTCTGGAGTGCATAAAGGCACACATGTATTGTGTAAGTGATGCCCACACATATATGGCCCCAACCCCACCGTATGTGTGGGGGATACAACAGCAGTGGACTGATGGCAGCAATGGCAGTGTGATATACTCACAGCACACTACAGAACAATCCCCGACAGCATGTCATATGTGCAAAGCTTGATATGTAGGTGGAAGACAGAGGCTGGAACACAGGCACATATGTGGAAAACTGTTGCCATACACTAAGCAAGTTGCTGGTGTTACAGGATAGTCTGCAACATACCATTAGTCAGGGAATTTAGGTTAGAATCATTAATGGATGTAGCCATGTACTGATAGCACTCAACACACACACTGCCAGTGAAATATCTGACACAGGACTTGTGTGGTGGACAGATAAACATGATAAGCACACCTCTGCCGCTAAGAGGATAGACCCACAGTTGAGAGTTATGCAGACAGACTGCATTCCAAGGTACGCTAGTATGAATACACACACACACACACACACACACACACACACACACACACACACACACACACACACACACTGTAACACCAGTCCTATACAAAGCATAACACAACTCTACTCACACTTTGTCTGTAGTTCTTGAACCTCCTACAAATATGCAGCTGCCCTGAGTGTACCGGTTCTCCTGTAAGAGGTATTGCTACCTGCTGTCTGTAACACTGATGTCCACACACGGGAAGGATGTCCATTGCACAGGAAATGTAAAGGGACCACACCCACATGATGTAAGTATTTATGGTAGGTGGTTGCCATGACAGTAGTAATTGAAAGTACTACACATGTGTAATCATATATATATGGCTATCTGGATAATTATATGTACATATATTTTCACCATATGTCCTGGACATGGAGTATAGCCCTACCCCGGCCTCTATAGTCCCAAAGTCATAGTGCAAGGGGATGTCAGGTATATATAGCAGGTATATTAGTAGACTATTGCTACTGTAATTGGGATTGTCTTCACAGACATGGTGTGTGTGGGAGGTCACATCTGCTTATCACATGTGTGCCATTGGCTACTGACAGACATCCTAAGGACATCATAGTAAAGTACCACTGCTAGCACTTAATGCCCCTGTGGACTGCAGCAGAGATATTGGCCAATATATGTGGACATTCTGACACACTCTGTACAGTCCAGATGTATACACATAACCCCTTAGTGCAAAACATGTGTACCATGCCTGACAATATGGATGTAGACAGCCATGTAGATGGGTATAACACATAATGAGTGGTATACATTTGCCACCATAGGTTATGCAGTCACACACCCCTGTCTGGCCTGACACATAATAACTGCTGGTACAGGGGTACCATGGCCACATACTACCCACTAGATACTGACATACATCTGTACAGCATCCCACTGCTCTGCCTGACATACATGACTGTTAAGGGAGGCCCGGCATCAGTACATCTGCCAAGTATCTGCACATGACATCTCACTGCGTAAGTACACTAAGCTGCTAGGCATTTAACAATGCACTGTGCACGCTACAGGCAGACTGGCTCAACACTGGCCTACATCTCCTATGGGGGAATGCACATGTATCTGCATATATAGCAGGCTCTACAGGCATGTTACAGCACAAGGTAAGATACACCTGTGTGAATGTGCATAACCACAACCGATGTGAACACAGCCACAGCCAAATATGTTAAGCTAGGATAATATTACAGTATATGGACTATCTGTTCAACGCCATCCTCATATGTGCCACTCACAGACAGACCCTATATATACTGGGCTGCTACACAGTTTGGTCTGACGGCTGTCTGTGGTATGGGGCATGTGTGTGTATGGCCCTACAAACATGTACACCAATACGGTACCATACAGTGGAGCAGCATGTAACATCAGATGGGATGGGACTGACATCTACCACAGTCTGTACACAGGCTAAAGTACATATTAACAATACACACACTGTCAACATTCACCATACGTACACAGACCGCAGTACTGTACAAACATCCACAGAATGTCCAGGTTATGTCATCAAATATAACCTCTACTGTACATAACATGTGTAGCAGTCTGATATCTCACTGGCTTGTTATCAGATATGATGACACTAATTATGGTGTACAGCACATATGCACCTCTTCGTGCATGACATATGTACAAAGGTTGACAGAGTTGTGGCTGGAAGTGCAAACACAGGGCCAATATTGACATGTTGCTGTGATAACCTCATACATTTACTGTTGTAACAGGGTTTGTTGCAACATATGCCCTGTGAGGGATCTGAAATCAGTAACTGTCATGGCTTTCACCATTTACAGACTGCAGTCTTCACACTACCTTCTGCAGTTCACAGATAGATGCTCCGTAGGTAACACATGAAACCAAAGGCACAACACACTGCTCAGTCTGCATATGACCCTGCAGAAGGGGATTCCTTATAAACATAGAACTGACATGGCAGGTATTGAGACATGTAGGACAGCCATATCCACACACACACACACACACACACACACACACACACACACACACACACACACACACACACACACACACTGTTATACTAACATTACTCCAAATGCAGTATAGTAGCACTTACAGTCTGTAGTCAGGTCAGGCAAATCCCCCTTCTGTGTGTTGCCCTATTTCCACAGTGTATGTTGTTAGAGGTAAATCCCCAATCCATCTGAGATGATGTTTGCCAAACAACAGATCTAGTTCCTTCTCACAGTGAATAAAAGGGGCCAGCACCAACATGATGTTCCTAGATATTGGAGTGTGTTTCCATGCAATTGGCTATGGGAATGTTACCACAGCTGTTCCACATGCCGTCAACTACGGGAGGGCTGAAATTCGTACAGAGGCCATCAGCTGATCATGAGCATCACTTAAAATACACATGCTGCTGCCTAAGCAAAGCAGGTGTAGGTCTCCACATCCACCAGTGAGGGAGTGGGAAAGGCAGACAGTGGCAAAGACAAGTCAGGGAGGGGTGAGAGAGTAAAACTTAAGCATGTTTGTGTCACACACCTACCAGCACAGGGTATCAAACCCCTGACAACTATGTAGGACTATCACAGTTCTATGCAGTTATTGGATGTACCACATGGGTTACATGTTGTGGAACCCTCAGAACATATATGTGATGGTGAGTGACATCTGCAACAGGGATATGGTAGCTATATGGTAGGTGATGTACATGTGCCTGTCCGCATGAACAGGTGCCAGCGTCAACACAACTACACTCTCACAGGGACCCACACACATTGACACACTTGGCAGGACCAGGATTACAACTCATCAGTAGTGGGATTGCCACAACACATCACTGTGCATGTATCACATGCACCACACGGGGTCATAAGGAGGTTGTATGGGCAAAGGGTATGGGGAGGTGTCTGACATCAAACAGCATGCTTCAGTATGCCAATGTGGGTTGTAGTGAGTGTGGATGTGATCATACACACCATACAACAACACACACAAACACACAGGGTGCCAGTACTGACATGCATGGGTGTATGTCTGCATGGGTGTGTGGTGGTCGACTGTGCCAGATGGCTATACAAGGCTAGGTGATGGGTATACATTGGCATCAGGCCACATGACAATGGTCTGCATTGTGGTTCAGGGCTTTAGTTTCTGCATTTGCCTACACAGGTGGGTATTGTTTCCCCCATCCAGTCACCTGGGTGACTATTGTGTGTGACCAATGCTGTGCATCACTTGCCATGTATGTGTTCCTTAGTCTATGACATGGACAGTGTCTGGGATGTGCACATCTCCCACATGCATGTACAGTGACATGTGGAACTGTATCTTGGGTGTCTGGCCCATGTTGTGAACACAGATTATCATCAGATGTGCCAGTCTTGCCCACCTGTGGCAGGAACTGGTAATTGGCAGCAGGTTTACCCTGCACCTACATTGATAGTATGCTAATGGCATACTCTGGTGTCAGTGGCATCTGTCCATACAGGGCATGTTGTCAGGCACGGTATGTCCTTTGAGGGTCCCATGTGATGGCACCACAGGTGTTGCAGGTGTCCATTGGGGAACATGGGGAAAGCGCACTGTCTGCATGTACATGCATATTAGACAGATGGATGGGGTGCCATGCCCTCTGTATCCCACTGCTATCACTCCATAATTACTATCAGTGGCCAATATGCAGTGTACCACCCACATATTGGCTGTTGCCTAGGCATGTGTGTGTGTGTATGAGACATGGGTTGAGAGTGTGCTCTGGGTAATACTGGGGTTGCTAACTATGATTGCCTGGCCTTGATGTCTCATGTATGGATATGGCTTTGCATCCCAACCTCTCAGCTATTTCACATCTGTTATCCCTGTATGGTGGACATTGTGATATATAGTAGGGCCACCATATAAGAAATATGCAAAACCCACTTCACATTGGCCACAGGTGTCACACACTCACAGCAACCTCCTCACAGGATAGAGTTACAAACACACACACACATACCTGTCATGTCTGGGAATAGAACCCCTACCTAATTAGTTTATTACACTACAGCATTACACAGTTATACTACACACCAGAGAGATTACTGGAGTACTCCTTCCCCAAAGGTGTATATCACATTGGATGACATCAGCAGGATTGCCAAAGTAGGACATTCAAACTGTAGTGAGTGTGACTAGCCTAAAATGCATTGCTCCATACACAGACAGTGACACACACACAAAACATTCACAATCGACATGTGTGGGTACAGAAGCCCTAACAGAGGCCTATATCACACTACAGCATGGTGCTTTTATAGGACACACCATGGGGATTACTGGAGAACTCCTTCCCCAAAGGTGTATTTCACAATGACTGACAACAGCAGAATTGTCAAAGTAGGGCATTTGAAATGTACTGAGTGGGACTGGCCTATAATGCATTGTTCTGTACACAGACATTGAAACACGCACAAAACACCCAGAACTGCCATGTGTGGGGATGGACCGCTACCAGAGTTCTAAATCACTCTACAGCAGTATGCAGTTATGGCACGCACTACAGAGATTACTGGGCTGAAACTTTCCCAGAGGTGTATTTCTAGGTGGATGACATCAGCAGCCTTGCCAAAGTTGAGCATATGAATTGTAGAGCGTGTGAGTACCCTAAAAAGCATTGCTCTCTGCACAGACAGAGTCAGACAGACACACACACTTGCCATATCTGGCATTAGAAGACCTACCTAACTACTTTATTACACTACAGCACTATGCAGTTACAGGGCGTGTTACGGAGATTACTGGGCTACAACCTTCCCAGAGGTGTATTTCTAGGTGGATGACATCAGCAGCCTTGCCAAAGTTGAGTATATAAATTGTAGGGAGTGTGAGTACCCTAAAAAGCATTGCTTTCTACACAGACAAAGTCATACAGACACACACACATTTGCCATGTCTGGGATTAGGACACCTAGCTAACTACTTTATCACAGTACAGCAGTACGCAGTTATAGAACGAGCTACAGAGATTACTGGCCTACAGTTTTCCCAGAGGTTTATTTCTAGGTGGAGGACATCAGCAGCCTTGCCAAAGTTGAGCATTTGAATTGTAGGGAGTGTGACTACCCTAAAAAGCATTGCTCTCTATACAGTCAGACAAACATGCACACAGACACACAGTTACTAAGTCTGGGATTAGAACTCCTACCTAACTAGTTTATCACACTACAGTAGTACGCAGTTATGGGATGTGCCACAGAGACTACTGGGCTGCAACTCTCCCAAAGGTGTATTTCACAGTGGATGACCTCAGCAGGCTTGTCATAGTAGGGCTATGGGGAGGGCAGTGTGTGCATGGGCCATAATCCATTCATCTAGGGGTTGACACGCCACATGCAGGCACACATAGGGTCATATTCCACAGGTACATGTATACAGCTGCTAGATGTTATTCTATTATTTAATCCTGGCCCCACTCCACCAGGATTAAATAATAGAATAACATTGAAACCAATGCTGGACTTTAGACAGAAACAATATAGATATGCAGCTATTTTAATAGAAGTGTTTATGTTTAATATATTTATAATAAGAATGTAAAGATTATTTATTTTTGTTATTTTTTACTATTACTTTTTTTTTAATTTGTCTGTTGGGCACATTATGTCTGTTATACAGAGAATAGAGTGATATTATTATTATGAAAGAATTTATTTCTCTTTATAGTGTTGAATATGTTTCTTTATGAGTATATGTGACTTATAATAATGAAAAGTTGTACCTTTTAGAATTACTTGCATCTTTAATGATGTTTTAATAATGCTTGATCATACATCGGGTGGCTGTATCATGTGGGGAGTTTTTGAAACCATTATAAATTCAAAGTTTTAATACTACTTGTATTTAACACTGAAGAAGGGACATTCCCGAAAGCTTTGTTTGTCAATAAAGTGAGCAAGATCCCCATGATATCCCAGTTGAGCTTTGGGAGGTACCTGTAGCTAGTATTCCTAGGCCTACACATACCTTAGTATCCACTAGAATGGGTTCCCCTCAGTCAGTTTGGTGTTTCAGGTGTGGCCAACACAGCTGAACGATTTGCTGTAGGAGGTCTCTATGCACTCTATAGCGCTCCACTATTTTCAGCTCATGTATACCCTGGTAGGTTATCCTGCGTCTGTACACTCTTCTCTGTCTCCTCACTGTGGGTTGATTGGCAGCATTCACATCCTCACCACCCTCAGCCTCTTGCACATGTTGTTCTATGTTGCCTGCTGCAGCCCTTCTCATTTTGTGGGTTTGTTTGTTAAAATTTCCCCACTTGTATACACCGGTGGTGTAGAGTGTGGGAAAAACCAGAGGGGTAGGTGTTTGCATAGTTTACAGTAGTGTTCTGGGCTGGGCTGGTCTGCTGCCTGTGTAATTGGCTGATTCTGATACATTTCATCTGCCAGCAAAGCTAGTACACCTTGATTACCTTCCTACTGCTGTTTTCCCTTCCTATTGCCTTCCTGTTTAAGCCCATGTGCGCACCACACAGAGTGTTCAAATGTGCACACTGCTACTATTTCCTGGTTTAACTTCTTTTTTCCTCCTGTAAAACCTGATGCGCGGCATGCACAACCCCTTATGCTTTGTAAAGAGTACTAGGCAGGTTTAGACACACCCTCTAACTTAGCTGTGCTAAGCTAGGAGCAAACCCGAGACATAGGACTCCAATCTGCTTGCAGTATGCCTGAAACACACACCCCCATGATGTCACCTAATTCCTAGGCTTGCACCAAGCTATTCCTACTCTTACACTGTTGAGACCTGACTCACATGTTGGGGAAAACTGGGATTCACTATCCTTCCCCTCATTTGCATAGGATTGCCTGCTAATGCATAGTTACATGTCTCACACTGAGCCTCCCCCCTTAGGAACCACTACTCACTGGTCAGGTTGTCTTCTGCCTGCCATTGACTTGAATGGTAGAATAGTGATTTTAGTTAGAATGCTTATTTTAGGTTTATTTTATTATTTTTCCCCCGATCCCGTTTGCGCGCCACTACCCTACGCTTAAACAGCAGAGATCGTCTAAAAAAAATAAAAGTTGATTTTTTTTTATTTTTTGTTTTGTTTGCAATGCCAACGGCTTTATACTTGGCCATTGGTATGCTTATTACATGATATGCAGCCTTCATTTGGAGCTGTCATAGCTCCGTTTTGGATTTTGCAGAAATGTACTGTTACTGTGTACATTTCTACAGGTAGCACTAGTCTTGCACGGACTGTTGCAAGCTTCCTGGTTTGCAAAATCACCTCATTTGCATGGATTTCACCTGCAAATGGGGTGATTTGCATACCAGGGCTTAGTCCGTGCAAGATTAGTGCAGGAGCACTCATGCACGCCCCTGCAGGCTGTTCCTGGATCGCACAACAGACATATTGCCTGCTTGAGCTCCTGCACTGATCTTGCACTCTGTGCAAGCTTTTGAGAATCCGGGGATTATCTAATATGTATCATTTGGAGCTTTTCTTCCTGGGCCTCCAGTCAGTCAACAAATGCAAAAATTAATAAAATAAAGTAATATATGGCAAACTTGCACTCTTCCCATAAACTGCATGGACATTACTCATTACAAATCTGTCCATCTCTAGATGGCACATAGCTTCACATTGCTCTTA
Organism: Protopterus annectens; assembly: GCF_019279795.1. Taxonomy (NCBI): domain Eukaryota; kingdom Metazoa; phylum Chordata; order Ceratodontiformes; family Protopteridae; genus Protopterus; species Protopterus annectens. Next base: position 1,303,260,874 of record NC_056737.1, on the reverse strand, counting down.
AATATGGGAACTTTGCATTGTTTATAAATGGTTAAATGTTTCCCAACATGGAGTCAATTTCTAAAATTCAAGTTTAGCATCCACTGCATATATCCAGCTTCTCTCTGTCACCTGTGAGCTAGACAGTGTACATGTTGAAATGAACAGTACCCCTTGAAAGAAGACACAAGAAAATGTGTTCCACAGACAAAAACAATATTTCTCATTGTTTTTCACATAGGCACTCTTATTCTTTAATCATTCATATTATGTAAATGTATAACCATCTGTTCACTTTGTCAAAACATATTTTTGCCTGTCTTTTACATGTCAACAGTGCTGTAAAATATTGGCATTCTGCTTTTCAGTCAGCTTTGGAAATTATTACTTCTGTAACTGAGGTGTAGCAGGATATTATACCATCATTTTATACAAATGGAAAGATAGGTTACTCCTTAGAGTTTTTCCTAAGGAAATAATTTGCAGTGAGACTTTTTGAGATAATAATCTGTAATTGATCATCTGAACAGAATTAAGATCCACAGGAAATAATGATTTATGCAAATAATAGCCACATATTTAAATAGTGTCTCCTGATCTCACAGATCTGTACTGCAAGTCAATTTATATTTGCCTCAGTATCATCTTCTTACATTTGGATCAAGCTATTCTTTAGCAGTTGGATATATGCCGCAGAAATACGCCATAATGTTTTATGTATGTATAAGCTGCATTTGTTTGCCGGTAAAGTCTAACTGGGCATATCACTCCTTTTCAGCAGAGACCTAGTGAGCAAAGGTCCATCCAAAACAGTAATAAATACAGCTTGTAAAACAGAATATGAATACAGTTCATTACAATTAGGGTTCATATAGACAAATATTAGCACAGTAGTGCAATACAGCAAAAGAGAAGGACATCTGACATGTATATGCATATTACAAGAGTCAGCAGATGTTTACAGCTGCAATTAGTGCCCAGTATACATTGATTTTGGAGTTTGGCTAGTTGTGTTGATAGTTACTCAGAGGTAGAATATTTCTCATTATACCATGACCCCCCATTAATATTCCAAAACGTGCACGCTGATTGGCCAGCGTGCACGTTGTAAATCGACTTATACTAATGGAAAAAGGTCCGGTCGCCTGGACTTTTTCCATTAGTATAAGTCTCTTTTAAAACACTGTCTCGCTATGTTAAAAGAGTTTAACATAGCGACACAGGTTTAAAAAAAGCAACGGAGATCTCCATTGCTTATTTTAAAGCTGTCTTGATATGTTAAACCCATTTAACATAGCGAAACAGTAAAAAGCAATGGAGATCTTGCTTTCTCCGTTGCTTTTTAAATGTCTCGCTATGTTAAATAGGTTTAACATAGCGAACAGCTTTAAAATAAGCAACGGAGATCTCTGTTGCTTATTTTAAAGCTGTCTCGCTATGTTAAACCCATTTAACATAGCAAAACAGTAAAAAGCAACGGAGATCTTGCTTTCTCTGTTGCTTTTGGCCACAGCTCTGATGTACTGCGTAGGCATGCGCAGTACATCAGAACTGCCGCGGATACCAAACAGCTGCAGAAGGGCAGCAAAGAGGCATTATACAATGCCATTATTTAAGAAAAGTAATTATTTATTTTCTTAAATAATGTGATAGTATAATAGCAATAACCCACTTCTGGGTGTGGGTAATGCGGGATTTACCCACGTTGTCTTTGTTTGGTCCACACCAACTGTGGGTAAATCCCGCATTACCCACACCCAGGCGTGGGTTATTGCTATATTGTTCATCTCATAGGCACTGTTATTCTCTAACCATTTGTACTATGTAAACATATAACCATCTGTTCACTTTGACAGATGCTGAGTGTCATTATTATTCTTTCTATTAATTTCTAACAAAATATTCTTCCTTCTCCAATTTGCTTCTTGGAGCAATTTTAAAAAAATAGAAAAAAGCATCTTGAATGATAATGTCAGCAGCAGTAAAGAAAGTTAGTTCTTTTGCTACACTTCGTTTAACTACACTAAGAAACAAATATCACAGACGTTGAATCATCCCGCCAACTATTTAGAGGAATTTTAACCTTTCATTGTACAAACCAAAGGCATAATCAACAAGAACATCTCTGTCACTTCCATCATTTAAAGTCTGTCAAAAATAATTTCTTTTAAATCCTACTAAATATATGTTATCTGACGTACATCCTATATACTTACTCCATTTCTGTGCTGGTACTGAAATACATTTATGTATTGCTTTTTATGATAACCAAGGAAGCATTTTTTATAATTTCATATTATACAGTGAAAACTAATGGCTATTCATAAATGTGCAGGTAGACTGAACAAAGCAATTAGCATACCCATTCTAAATCCAACATTACCCACAAAACATCTGACAGAATAAGCAAAACAAAAAGAACATAACTCAGTACGGCTATTAAAAAAAGCTGCAGGCAGCTGCTGTATACTCTGATCCACTAAGGAGAGAAATTTAATGTGTAGAAATAGGATTTCCACCATCACAAAACGTTTTAAAAACACACAAGATGGTATTATAAAATGTTTACAAAAAACATTTTAAACTTGCCGAAATTATCAGGAGTCTGGAAGTGTCAGCCCCTAAACAAGTACACATGTGTACTCCAGAGTCCCTAAAAAAAGTGCCAAAAGTGTATTTCCATGAAGGATTGTGGAATATTTGTTGAGTCCATACAAAAGAGCAACAAATACAGATTTAGTACTGCATACAAATTACATTAGGAAGTCATCCCTAGCCACCAGTTAATTTGGCTTAAAGAGACTCCGCAAATAATTTTACAAATATAATGCCATTTTTAAATGACTTTACTTAATCTGGCATTCTATAATATTACATAACTGGCAGTTGGTGCACAGGATTTAAAAGTGGTTACCAAGCTGTTTTCTGCAGCCCAGTTGTCCAGGGTTTGATTCCCTCAGCCTCCACTACCTAACTGTATGATCCTGGGCAAGCAGTTCAACCAGACACCGCTACCAGGCTGAGTCCAAAAAATGTCCATAGAGATCAGTGCTATACCTTAGTGAACAAATAAAAATTATATAAAATATTAATAATCCTGAGAGTGGGGAAATGCTTATTTTCCCATGGCTGGATTTTTTGTTTCACAGCTCTAACTTTCTCTTATTATCAAACCACATCAATCGCAGGTAACCTTAATGGACTATTGCTAAAATATTAAATTATTTTTGTTATAATCCATATGTTTCAAAAGCAACCATGTTCTGTTTCTCGGAAGCTGCACTGTAACTTTTTTGCAAGATTTGCAGGACACAGGAAAAATACATATTAAAGTTGTTGTTTAATGACTGTTGAATGTTAAATCACTCTTTCTTTAAAGCATGTAGTTTCAAATATCATGGCTCCATCAGCACCTATTTAATCCCTGTCACATTTGAACCCATTCAGCCTCTTTATTTGTTTGTTTACAGGAAATACACTGCACTTAAGGTTCTTTTCAATGAGGTGTTTTAGTGCGGAAAGTATCCATATCCATTTAACCCAGCAGGTGTGCCTAGGGATGCCTAGTGATGTTTCTTCCTGTACCAGGTGATTTAATTAACACTTCCTCACACTTATCTTGTTACATTTTAATTGCCTAAACTGTGTGTCCAGTTAGACTCATGAGTTAGACTCATCCTGCTGTTGGATGGCGTAAATGGAAATTAACTTTTATTAGGTTATAAAATCAAACAATTGATACCATTGCATTAAATGTAAAACGTCCTCAAATTGTATTGCAGTGAACCCCAAAGTGGCACAATTACTAATCTTTCTACTGAACAGTATCGCCTAAGGTGATTTATATTTACTTATTTATTTACTTTAATGTTATAGGCAGAATAGCAATACAAGCAACAAAGACAATGCTGTATTAATATGGCTGTTTGGAGAAGTGCAGCCTAGCTAAATAAATATGTTCTCTGGGCTGTGGCAAAAGTGTTATAACAAAACCAAATTGTTCTTTATAATAAAGTATTGTATGACATTTCAACAAATGTTAACAATGTATCTGGAAAACTACCAGTGTTAGGATATAGAGTAGATGAGGTCTTTGATTTTATTTTATCCATTTGATAACTGGGTAAACCCACTAGACAAAGTATCAATTTTCAGGACTGACTTGAAAGTACTGGTTAAGTGCCTTTCTCAGAGTTGTACAGTAGGCAAATGGAGGTGGAAAGATTCAAACCTAGCACTTCAAACAATAGGGAGCAGCTCATTGACAGCTCAAAGCCTTAAACCTCTGCACTAATTGCCAGATTAGCTACATATTTCATAAAGAAATGTTATATCTGCTGAGCAGGATTTTTCTTGCAACCAAGATTTTTGGTTACTACATTAGGGTCTTCCACAATAATTCTGATTCTCCTAGTTGTGACCTCAGTCGTCCCCTTAGATATGTGGTTTTAGCTATACTGTGCTGATTCTGCATGCATCTTAAGTAGATGGAAAGCAAACAGTTATTCATTATTCAAAGGATCCCGGTATTCCAAGCCTGACCCTGCTACATGAATTGTGTTCTGACATTGTGGGTGAATAAAGAACACTGTGTAATAACTCATAGTGTCAGGAAGCACCTTACATGTTAACATTTGTCTGTGGTATTTGTCATAATTGTGTTCAATAATGTGCTAGTGTTAATTCTTCGGCATGGTGTACAGGGACTCTTAGCTATTTGGATAAGGATATTCAGGGCTATGAGTCTTTCTACTTAATCTTTGAATCTTCCCTGAGAAACTATGTTTTTTTTATTACCTTTGATAAGCCACAATAAGTTTGTAAAGTAGTCTTTCACTGTCAGTGGATTGCAGGGCATACAGCACACTACAAATAATTTTATAGGGTACTACATATCTTTTTGTTTTCCTTCTTAGTACAGTTTGGGACATAATCCTGTTAGGCTATAAGTTGCTAATGGTGATGCATTTGCTCACTAGTGTGGTTTGTATCGAAAGGCATTTTTTTAACCATCGACATCAAGGTTGCTTGCATGGGCTGTCATCATAAAAGCAGAGAAGATGATGCTGTTGAAAGAATGTAGGTATACACTGTTCATCTCTAGGCAGGATTCACAGATTCTGGAGGTAGTTGGCCTGTGTTGGAATATCCAGGCCTCCATCATGATACACCTCTTATTAATGGAATTCATTTGTATTCTATTTTTGTGCAGTTTGCTTTATGTGGAAATATGGGAGCACTTTTTTATAAGTGTGTTGCTTGTGTGAAGATGGGTCTGGAGTGAGGTTTCACCTGAATTCTAAATTTGTAAAATGGATATGAGGTAGAGCAGAAGGGATACCGTTGATACAAGTTACTTTCCTAGGAGGAATGCTGTGACTTGGGATTGGGAGCAGATATACATATTGCATCTGATATTGTTTTTAACTGCAATGATTAAACAGAGATAGCAAAGTGTTAGCGGGATATAAATAAGCATAGTTTTGTGTTTGCCTTTTGGTGTTATAATAGGAAAAGTATGCTTAATTCTCTATATGCAAAAATAGCAACACCCTAAGTACATACTCAGTGGCGAGAGACCTGGGCACATAGGTTGACTGCAATCTTACCTTTGATCACTATGTCTCCACAGTTGTAAGAAGGGCATTCTACATCGCTCATCTCAAAAGTAATGGCATTGCCTCCAGACAAAAGAAGTTATAATATCCCTGCACTCTTCCTTCATCAGGCCAATAGCTGAGTACAATGCCACTTTTGCTATGTACTTTTCCAGGCACCTGCAGCAATTGAAGAAACCACAAAGGTTCCTCACAAGAAAAATTCAAGGTCTTGAGCATCTGTCTTAAGTGGATCATCTGAAATCACTGTCACTTTATTCTGTTTCATATAGACTACTCAGAGGCAATCTCTGCCTTGCATATAAGACAATCTCTCACCCTGCTTTATTGGAAATGCTGCATATCCGCAAGTCAAATGGTATACAGGTTACTCACTCTAAAGACCTTAAGCTGGTATGTGACATTAATAGAACCTGCTGGAGGGACAGATTTGTCTCCCAGAGGTTACCACACCTTTGGAACAGACTCCCATTTTATGTCAAATAGAACACCTCACTGACCCTCTTCAAACGCAGTCTGGACAATTGGATGGGTAATGGAAAATTCATCCTGCAGATTCCACCTGTATCCCTCTTGGACATTAGGTACTAATCATGGAAATAAGGATAGAACTTGGCTAGGCTTGTAGGGGCCCTAGGGCCATTAGCCTAGTAAATATGATCCTATGACCCTATGTGGTCATAAGTGTTTACTTACTAGGTATACAATCAACAGTACTTGGTATGCCTTTTTTTGCATGTATTGAGAATAATTATTTAAAGAATAGTTTAGATGGATAAAGATGATATGGTGACACAGAATGTTGCTGAAGATGGACTGCAATAAAACAGTTAGGAATTTTATGCTGTATTAAGTGTTTATTTGATTTGTTATTGTTGGGTGTGGTTTATGATTTGCTAGATATTATGATGGGTTTGTTATTTTTCATCTGTTATGTAATAGGTTTCGTAAGCAACATTTCCAGTATATTATGTAAGGAAATGGTTACTTACATGGGCTGAAGTGTGGCAGAGGGATTGTTATAAAAGTTGTTGGGGGCCGAGTGGCTGATAATAGAAGTTTGAAAGAAGTCAAGTGGACAGATAACAGACACAAAGTGAAACAATCAGTTCTTATACAGTATGTGTGCAAGACAAACACACATATAATTCTTCTTACTTGCAGAAATGCCAAAGAGTTGGTAGTAATTCTAATTTTTTTGTAATTAGGGGTAGCAAGTCAAAACCAACTTAAACGCTGAAGGGCAATGCAGTGAGGAAAGTTTGTAAGGGAGACTGATACTTATACGTATGCTTATATTATCATGATAGTTATGTAACTCCTGCACGTTCTTAATTACTAATAAAATTCATGTTGTACATTTTGCAGAGTCACACATAAGAAAGACGCATGGTATAGAGAAAAAAATCAAATCCTGTAAAAGTCAAGTGCTCTACAATGACAATCATCCTTGCTTAATGACTAGAGGATTCGCCACGGTCTCAGTCACAATTAGAACAGCAATGAAGTGAGGAAGTTAATATTTTATTACAAATTATACCAGTAGCTGCAGCCTAAACAATTAACTATTGAACTTGCCAACTCAGTTTAACATGAGTTATTCCAGTAACAGGAGCATTGTTAAAGTGTTGCAGATTATATCACTTCTCCAGACAGAGGGAATTCAAGGGTGTATGCAGGCATACTTTTTTTATTCTACTGAGTACATTTTCCTGAAAATTACTTAGAAACATTATGGATTTTTTTTAGTCTAAAGTATTGTCTCCAGTAACATGTGCATAGCATGTTTGCAGAAAAGCTTGCTAATCTAAAAACAGAAGTTTTAAAATAGTTTTAAAGGAACAGCTAAAAAATGATGCATGAAAGGGGGCAACATTTTGAAAGATGTCCATTTTTTAAATTCCAGGTAGGATGGATGGTGGAGGGGCAGCAAAAAGCTTGCAAATACAAAATGGAATTCTCTGACTGGGATGGACAGGGGTGAGGCAACAAGAAGCTTGCAAGGACAAAATGGAATTCCCTGGCTACACCCCTGAGAGTGACACATAGTATATTGCAGGAAACAGTTACTGAAGCCTAATGGTTTTATTCAAAAGCCTCAAGGAATTTCTTTAGGTGTCCTACACACCATTAACAGTCACTCTTTTGATAAAGAGCAGCACTCGTGTTCCACATAATGCACGTCAGGGATTCTTTTTCACATACTGACCACCACACACATTTAATTTTGTAAAAAAAGACTTAAAGTGACCAACTTAACAGTAAGCAAACCTAGATAATGCATAGCCTAACTACAAAAGAATTTGCTAAGTAATCATCATCACATCATCAGCTAAGTGTCTCTATTGATATTTATTTATTTATTTATTTTACATTTTATAACTGGGAAAATCCAGCTGGACCACGTCCATTTTCAGTGGAGGTCCGGGGAGAAAAGCTCCACAATTAAGAAGACGTTTATACAATTACAGATATACATACATTTATACAATCTGAGATATTCATACAAAACAGGTAGTAGTGAAAAATGTATTTACAAGTACAGTTATTCTTTACTTTGTTAGCTATAGTTAAACTTGCAGTGCGAGATTAAGATCCAGTTTTGAGAAATAGTACAAGGGTTCAGTGAAGGGGTTTAGACAGATATTTTTCAGAGTTTGGCTTCAAGTAGTTACCAGGATTTTGCAGGACAAAAGGTACAGTTTGAGATAGTTTTACAAAGGTAGTAAGAACTGCTTACAGATGTAGTAAGTATGCACAGAAGGGGGCAAAAAGAACAATATGATATGGGATGAGTCAGTGTTTCAATGTACATAGATATAGTGTGATACTTAGACTGGAGCAGATTGATAGAAGATAGAAGAAAGGTATAGGGATTGTCATGTGATACATGGGCAAATCCAAGTTGTCCTGAGATGAGATTTGAGCGATTGAAGTTGCATTTGTTGTTGTGGAGGTTATATTGGTAGGGAGATTGTTCCATTTTTTGGCTATGATGTGGGAATATAGGGCTTTTCCTGCAGTGTTTTTAGCAGTAGTAACACTGAGTAGGGGTTTATTGGAAGAGCATAGAGGGCGACTGGAAGAGTGGGAGGTTATTAGGTTACGGAGGGCTGCACATACAATACAGTGAATATAATTAATTGAATATAGTAGCTGACAAAGCAGAGGTGACCTTCAGTCAAATGTAAAACACTTTCATGCAAAATTTAACAGCAAACAGAAGCAGGCAAATTATAAATTACCAGAGGAAATCCTTTCACAAGAAAGAAACAGTGCAATTAATACAACCACCCTAAATCAAACCCACCTTATTGGATATGGATACTAGTGCAGTTGAAAGCACAGGTAGAAAGAAATCTGTATTGTATGTGCAAATAATGGCGCAGCAAGGGGAAGGAGGTTAGTGGGCATTAGAAAGCAGAACCTCTTCACAATTAATAGAATGGGGGTAAGGAATGGCAGGGTAACTTAAAACATCATCAGTTTATGCAGCACTGCATCTAACGCTAAAGCTGATTGGGTCAAACATGGAAGGATAGAGAACAATCAACAGACAATGTGTGAAGTATGTTCACAACTGAAAACAAATTAAGTCACATGCACAGGAGGTGATGTCAGTACATTCCTCTTACTTAGATGAGCATCACAAAGTTGTTGATAAAATACATAGGCAGTGAGCTAAGAAGCTGTTAAATTATCAAAGTCCTTCAGAGAAAGTAACTGCATGATGTTTAGTAATTAGAGCTACACCAGTGGTATTAATTAAGTAGCGCCACATCCTAATCCGCTGCATTGGGATATTGTAAACATTTTGAAGGAGGAATTATAGTCCAATGTTCCAATGGAAAACAAAAGCTATTGGACGAGGCCAAGTTCCTCAGTATTAGTCTCAGTCCTGTAGTTCTGCTATGCTGGATTTGTGTAATATCACCACATATTAACATAGTAAACAAGTCATATGGCACCATCGCAAACTGTTGTTATAAAAACTACTATGATATTTAGGATTTATAAAGTGAAGCAGGTCTAAATTTGTATCTCTAGAAAGGAACATAAAGAAAGAAGTTTAATCTCTGGTCTTAAATATTCAAGAGATCGCCCTAAAACTGAATAAGTTAGAGAATAAAATGGACTCTATCAAAGATGGTAACAAACAAATAAATATCCTTAGGGACATCATGAAACAACAAAACAAAATTAGTGGAACTGAACATGCCCTAAATGACCGTGAAGGAAGAATCAGAAAAGAAAAGACTAAAACCAAATCTTTTTAAAGCAGAATACTTGGTTGCAGGAAAAGGTCAATGAAGATATATATATATATAGAGAGAGAGAGAACCAAAGAATATGGAGGGAGAAAATATGATTCAGGTTCTTACTACTTGGATCCCAAAAATTCTGGATCTTTCAGAAGGTTTCTCACAAGGAATTGAGAGGGCTCATAGATTCTTATCCACCCCATCTAACAAAAAGGAGCACCTCAAGGTCAATTATTATTAAATGTATCTCAACTATTGGCAAAGATTTAATTCTGAGAACTGCATGGTCTAGTCCCCTCCAAGAGTAAGGGATAATACAATTAGATTTCACAATGATAACTCTATTAAGGCTATGGGGAAAAAAAGACATTGGGCCTTCCTTTTATCAAAGAGATAAAGAAAAGCACTCAAGGTAAACCTGATGTTTCTAGACAGATTAACGATCTTCCATGAATATGGTCTGAAAGTATTTAATTCCTTAGAAAAGGCTGTTTCATTCCTTCAGAAAGATAACGGGCCAGATTTACGAAGGCTTGCACGGAGTGTAAGAACAGTGTAAGATGGCAGATAGGCAATATGTCTGCCGAGCGATTCAGCAATAGCCGGTAGGGGCGTGCATGAGAGCTTCTAAAGCTACTCTTGCAAGGACAGTGTTATGGTATGCAAATTACCTCATTTGCTGCTGAAAGCTATGCAAATTAGGTAAATTTGCGATCGAGGAACCACTAACCTGTCCGTGTAAGAGTAGTGTTATCTGCAGAAGTGTACTCCATTGGTAATGGAGTACCGTTCTGCAAATAGCTAAACGGAGCTATGACAGCTCCAAATAAAAGATGCATCTAGTTAAGAAAGCATGCCAATGGACAAATATAAGGCCATTGGCATTTGGAAATGTTGTAAATCCACAAAATCCAATGTATTTTTTTTCCCTGATCGCCGATGTTTAACCATAGTGCAGCGTCGTGCAAACATGCTGTGCTTTAAATTAAATGAAAAAAAAGGGAAAAACATCCACAAATGTGGTTTTACACTAAAAAGCTTGTCCTGCCATGCAGGTGAATGGCAGGCTGCAAACAAAATGGCCACTGAGTAGTGGTTGCTAAGGTGGGGAAGCTCAGTGCGAGAGATGTAACCAAGCATTAGTAGGCAATCCTATGCAAATGAGGATAAGGATAGTGAATCCCAACTTTCCCTGGCAGGTGAGCCATGTCCCTAGAGTGTAAGTGTAGGAGTAGGGTAGTAGTTGAGTAGAAGATAGATAACATCATGAGGGGGTATGTCTGAAAAACTGTAAGGTGATTGGAGCACAGTGGCATGTGTTTGCCCTGAGTTGCTCAGGATAGTAAGAGATGTATTTACAGTGGTAGTAGCTGAAAACAAGAAACCAAAGGTGTACGCTGTGGATATATCAGAAATTTCTTGCAAACGGGCACACAGCGTGTGCGTGTAGGCGAGTGTGCGCTAGTGTGTACGCGTGTGTGCTTGTTTGCGCGCCGCTGCCCCTTGTGGAAACAGAAAGGGAAAAAGGAAGGAAAAGAAGTAGTAGGAAGTTAACCAAGGAGAACTAGCAGAGCTGCCAGGTGAAATATATCACAATCAGCCAATTACACAGGGAGTCGACTAGCCCAGCCCAGCAATTTAAACTCTGCAAACAGCAGTCTAACCTGTTTTCTCACAAGAACTCTGCAACACTGCAGCTTAGAAAGAGTGAAAACTCAAAAAGCTTAAGACTGACAAAATGTTAGGGGCTGCCATTGCTATTATAAACCAACATGTGCAAGGTGCTGAGGGTGGTGATGTTGTGAATGCTGCTGAGCAACCCACAGTGAGGAAACGGAGAAGAGTGTACAGACCCAGGGTAACCTACCAGGTGCTACATGAGCTGGAGATAGTGGAGCGCTATAGAATGGACAGAGACCTCCTGCAGCAAATTGTTGAGCTGTGCTGGCCATGCCTCACACACAGAACCAACAGAGGGGAACCCATCCCAGTGGATACCAAGGTATGTGTTGGCCTATGAATACTAGCTACAGGTACCTTCCAGAGACCAACTGGTGATATGATGGGGGTTTCACAGGCATCAGCATCCAGGGTACTGCACCAGTTCCTGGATGCCATGTCAGCACATGTTGGTGAGCATGTATATTTCCACAATTTCAGTGAGGCATTGGCCAGCAATATGCGTCTCTTCCACCAAATAGCAGAATACCCTGAGGTGGGGGGGTGCAATAGACTGCACGCACATACACATCAAAGCACCACCCGGTGAGCGGGGTAGTGTCTACATCAACCACAAGGGCTTCCCCTCCATCAACTGCCAGGTCATGTGCGATGCCCAGGGCATAATAATGAATGTGTATGCTGGCTGCCCTGGAAGCTATCATGATTCCCACATCTGGCATCTGACGCAGCTGTACCAGAGATTTGCCATTGGGGACATCCCTGATGGTCACCTAGTGGGGGATGCTGTGTATGCACAGGAGCCGTGGTTGATGACACCCATCAGAAATGCACACACACCTGAACAAGAACTCCATAATGAGGCACATGCACAAACAAGAAACATAATTGAGTGTGTGCTTGGGATGCTCAAGTCACAGTTCCAGTGCCTGGACACATCCGGTGGAGCCTTGCAGTACTCACCAACTACATGTACCCAAATTGTCATGGTATGTGCCATGCTACACAATATGATCCTGTGAAAACAGCTGCAGCAGGAACAGCATGGGGCAGGGCCAAACAGTCCCCACCATTGCTAAGGCCTGCACAGGCACAGCATGACTTGGAGGAGGAACAACCTGAGCCTGCCCCAGTAGGCAGAAGGAGGTGTGCCCAGTATGCTCTGGCCTTGGCAAAGAGGCAACACATAGCACATACAGTGACTCAGTGGGAACCCTGGAAATGACACCTCTCTCTGACTCGCACATACAATAAAAGGGATGCCTAACTTGACACTACCTGTTTCAAACATGTATAGGGAGTGTATTATATGTATCCGATATAGGCAGCCCTGCAGCGCCACCTGAGGCATGATTGCCCTATATTAAGCAATATAAAGCAGTGTTAAGCACACTTTACTAGTATTTAGCATATTTAAGCACAATTGCGTGGAGCTGCTCACCACGCAAACTAGCGCAACGTCGGGCAACGTTGGGCAAAGTCAGGCAAAGTCGGTTAAACATGCTCACACCTGCTTTACTGTTCATTAACCAGTCAGGTCTGCCCAGCAGGAAAATAAAAAGCAGTGACAGGGCTCAAACTCAGGATACTGTGCACTATAGACACAGTACTGAACCACTAAGCCATGACAGCATTTCACTGGCACAGACACAGCAGGGCAATTGTAGACTAACGCAAACACAAACAAATGCTGTATCATGCCCTCTGAACTTCCCCCCAGGCCTATGCAGACAGATAACAACAGGCCAGGAAGTGTGATGTGGGTTGTGTAGGCTATGAAGTCACAAACTAATAAACGTGGAATTGGAAGCTAAGTTCTGTAGTACAGTAGTATGCCTCAAGCCAGTATGATAGGCAACAGTACACACTGAAATGGAGTACCTGACATAGCAGTGCAGGCCTAGCAAATGTGTATAAGTGTCAGGTGAACCCATCATCCAATGTACACCCACAGTAACAATCAGGTGTGCCCCCTGGGTAGAAATTTGCAAATAATAGCTCTTCCCCCTGTATATAGAAATGTTGATAAGTGTATGCAAAGCAACTCATGGAAGCCCTGCAGGCACAGTGTGCTTCTTGTCAATGTACAACACAAATGTGAGCCCTGAAGTAAAAAACAACTTGATTTTTCACACACATATAGTATATATGTCCATACTAGGCATGCTCACACACTTCAAAAAATTTAGCAAATCCCAGTCAGCAACATACTGAAAGGTCATACTGGGCATGCTCACACACTTAGGCCATGTCTGAGTACAGCAGTGGGCCACACATATCTGGCAGTTGCAGTTCTCACCCCAGAAACATGTCACTATCCACCAATCCTGCCTTGCACACACAGTGATATGAAAATAGACCCATACAATATATTGGACTCCTGTCATAATCAAACTATGTACTACAAGTACTGAACTTGTTCAGAGAAAGTGAAAATTCAAAGAAGACCAATAAATCTCTGATCAGTATCATCAATAAACAATGAGCACTCCTAACATTATCCAATCCATGTTCTGGCAAAAATATTGTCAAAGAGTCCATAGAGAACCATGAAGCTTTATTTCGCAATGTCATAAATATCAGTGTAAACACATATATGTTCTGAGTCATTGCAAGCTGTAAATTAATACATGTAAATGACTGACACCGCCAACATCTTGTCAGACAGGTTCATACATATTTACCCCTCTCTCACTGACAAAAGGGCCCATTATCATACCTGGAGACTATGAAAACCCAGAAATCACATATACAATGGTTAAACAGCACTTTCCAAACCTAAAATCATGGTGTCTATAGGATGACATGGCTTCCCTAACTGTGTCATATGTGAACTCCAAAACAAACAGACCCTGCACCTGAACAGTCCATTGAGACTCACCCTCTGTACAGGATATGAAACTGTTAAATGCATTACAGCAACATTTGGCACACTCCACAAGTGTTGGTGCACAACAGACCATAGGAACTATTGTCTTATAAGCCTATTAAGCCTGATCTGCAAGGTCATGGAGTCCATCATGATGGAACTCATAATCAGAGCTATTGTGAGCCTACAAACACCAAACCCTACCAATTTAGGTTTGGTCAGGGGCAGATCATGGTTCCCAAACCTGCTAGACTGTTTTCAAGGCAGTCACCCAGGACATACATCAATGAAATGAGCTACACACGTCCCACATAGACCTTGAAAAGCCCTTTTCCAACATCCCAGACACGTGTTGTATCCACAAAATCAACAACCAGTGCATAAATATGTATGTCATCTGATGGATTGCCAACTGGGGCACAGACAGATCCCACAAGGTAAGAATTGTGGTCTCCTGTCCAAGCTGTTAACAACTGTTGTCCCCCATGGCTCAGTCCTGGGACCCCTCCTGTCTGGTATATACTTTTCAGAAATACAGTCAAACACACGAGGGCTATGTTTAGCAATGTTTGTGGATGACTGCAAAAAAGTTGTCATAATCGATGTGGGGGACAACAGAGACATCCTTAAAAAGGGTCTAAGTCAGACATATGTGGTGTAAAAACTATGCCCTCGAGCTACAGTCATACAAATACCACATAGGTGCCAACACCCTAAATATGGAGGTGATAATAAGGGATCTATGGACACGTGGATAGTCATCTCTACTTCCAGAAATATATCCACAAAGTGGTTAGAAAATCATGTTATGTGTTCCCACAAACTGCCAAGGACTTTGCATGTAGGTCAAAGGAGGTTCCCTCTACTCATCAGTCATCAGACCCATCAGAGGGTACCACAACACACTTGCGATGAATCTGACTAGGCATGTTCAGCAGCTGGAAAGACCACTGAAGTACCTCAACAAGAGGATTACTGGCCTCAAACAGTTGCTCCATGCAACCAGATTGAATTTAACTCAATCTGTACTCTGTTGCATTCTGTCTACTCAGGAGATCTCTGCCCAACAGACAGGTCCATGTCCAATGCAGAACTGATGTACATGCGCTATCTGACGTAAACCCAAGCTCACTCTACCACATGCTCTAGGGATATCATCATCACAACATTAAATAGAACATGTTGGAGGGATACATGACCAACTCACAGACTTCCCTTGCTTTGGAACAGGCTCCCAACCGACATTAAGCCATGGCCCTCAGTGACACTCTTCCAGAGGAGTTTTGATGAGTGTATGTGAAACTGAACTGTCACACCATGGATCACTTCATCAGCTCTACTACACAGAGGCCTAGGGAACTAACTCCACGGGTGGTGATAGCTGCACACTCTGGACATACTAATATATGCCTTCAGGCAAATAGCCTATCACCTACCTATGTACCTATATATATATATATATATATATATATATATGTAGGGGGAACATAGTATAATAAGCCAAAGATGGATGGGCACAGATGTGTGTAAGAGGGTGGCCATGACAGGGAGCCATCCAGGACTGTCCCACCCAGCACACATCCCAATGGCACGAAAGACACGAGGTGCACATCTCTCCCACTGTACATAAAAGCCACCAGTATCTGTAAGCATTACAGTGTATGTGGTCCATGTGCCTGCTGTACAACATGACTGTACAATGAAGTACACATCTACTATCTGTAGACATGTACCTGTCATATAGGTCCATAGGTATGTAGTAGATTATGTCCATGAATGCATATATCAGCCTACACAAGTTGTGCAGCTTTCACCACACCATTGGGTAGTCTCCCAAGACCTAGTTCTAATAGTTAGTACCCTAAGCCCCTTTCTAGTGGGGCTGCTGATGTGATGCCTGGCATGAACTGTCTGTTTCCCATCCACTCATCATTGAAGAGTGTCAGCGAGGGGTTCTGTCTGATGTACATTAGGACTCTGTTCCACAGTAAGGCAAGTGTCTGGGATGGTACTGTATCCCACCAGCATGCTGTACTCATCATCCTGATGAGGTTCATATCCCTGGAATGTGTAGGGCGACTCAGTGTTGTTATGTGTAGATGGAGCATGTTCAACAGTCATGTGTTGGACATGGCTCTTTATGTTAGGCAGAGTGTGCCTCTGAGTAGGCGGTACGCAACAAAGAACAGATGTAGTTTTACCAGTTGTGTTGCATAACACAACTGTTTGAGGCTAGTAATCCTCTTGGTGAGGTACCTATGTGTTCTCTACAGCTGCTGGATATGCTAAGTCGAGTACATCCAAAATGGTGCACTGTACTCAATGATGGGTCTGATGATGTAAGAGTAGAGTGCCAACACTACCTCTTTGGATCCTGATGCAAACCCTTTGTTGATTAGGTGGGCCACATAGGATCTCCCAATCACTTTGGCAACATGGTTGTCAAAGGAAAGATGACTATCTACTTTGGTCCCCAGATCCCTTATCACCTTGTCATTTTTAAGGGGGTAACACCCATATGGTAGTTTGTGTGTATTTTGTTTTCACAAAGAGGATCACTATGCATTCCTCCACAGTGAGCTTAAGGCCATGATTCTGACACCACACATCTGTCTCATAGAGTCCCTTCTGGAGAATATGTCTGTCTGCCGGGGAATCTATTATGGCAAACACTTTACAGTTCCCAGGAAACTTAGTCAACCACAACTCTCCTGTGTTGGCATGTACATTTGACAAGTCTATACTAAACAGGAAGGACCCCAGGATTGAACCCTGGGGGACACCAGTCATTACCGGTGTAGAGTCTGACATGTAGCCAGCAACTCGTAATGTGTGTGACCTATCTGTGAGGCAGTTTGCAATCCATCCTGTGATGTATGGATTCATGGCCAGGTTGTTGAGTTCATCTATGATACCTGACTGGGGAATGGTGTCAAAGGCCTTAGCAAGGCATAGGTAGGCTGTGTGGATCACATTTCAATCATCCGTAGCCTGGGTAACTGTCAAAGAAATCCTCCCAGTTCAGGAGGCATGTTCTGCATTTGACCAAGCCAAACTGTGCGTGCCCAACTATGTGAAGGTTCCCAATCTCTGTATTGTTGACTTCCATTATGATTGGCTCCATTGCCTTGCAGAACACAATTGTCAGGCTCATAGAGCATGAATGCCAAGGGGTTTTCGTGGCCCCACCCCTGTGGAGTGTGAAGAACATTGCTGTGCAACATTCTATGGGCACATATCCTGTAGAGAGCATGTAGAGAGAGGTGTAAGTATCCTTGATGAATATGGATACATCCTCACCCTATGTGCTATGATTCAGGTTCTGATGCTGGAAGGTATGGAATGAGTAGTATCCTGGTAGTGCTGGTGTGCTGTCTGGAGCCTTGAACTAGGTTACCGATACTGCACATATATCAATATTCTCCATAATGAGAAGTGCCTCGAGTGTGTGCATCTGGAGGCTAAGACTTCTGGCAATGAGTAGCATTTAGCTCACTTTGTGGTTATTTGTGTTGGTTACAGGGTTTGGTTTGTCCTGCGTGACTGGTGTTCCACACCTGATGTCAGCGCCTCATTGGTCCCATCTGACCATAAGCTAATCACCCTACATATCCACATTCTGGACCCACACTCCATTAAGGAAACCATGTTAAATAATTTCTCCAAAGCCAACGTCATGCTTCTTAAGACAGAAGTGCTGAACTGCAGGACACACATGCAGATGGGCAATACAGTTATGACTACGTAATCCTTCTCAATTGCACTTCATAAGCACTTACATGACTGCATGCATCGTGCTATCCCAAACAGAACCAAGATGCTAACCTCCAAGAGAAGGAAGACAATCTGGTGTTCCCCTGCCATAAACAAACTGCACAACAGAAGGAAATTACTGTTGCAAAACAGGGTAAAATCCCATGAAGGGAGGAGCGCCATGGTCCACATCAGTAAGAAGCTGTGATCCATGATAAAATCCCCCAAAGCTAGTTATGAAAACAGAATCGACACTGATTCTAAAGACAACCACAAAGCACTCTATAGCTATGTCAAGAATCTCAATGGCAACACTCAGATCTGCTCTGAGTTGCAGCACAATGGCACTAAGTATACAGACCCAACTGATATTGCCAACATCCATGCAGATAGGATCAGTGTTAACTTTACCCCCCTCACCCATGAATGAGCACATCTCCATAACAGAAGACTGCAAAGTTGCTGTCATCACGGCTGCACAGGTAAAAAACACTCTCCAAAGCCAGTAACACAGCATCCATGGGACCAGATAACATCCCAGGCTGTGGTCTACACAAACTACAGAATGAACAGGTACCACACCTACGTACCATGTTCAGTCATAGCCTCACCTCAGGCTTTGTGCCTGCTGAATGGTGCACAGTGACAGTTATCCCACTGCACAAGAGGGAGACACCATGGTCCCCAGGATCTAGCATCCCATTAGCCTGATGAGCCTGCTCTGCAAGGCCATGGAATGTATCATCATATAACTTATAAAAAAAGACATTGGTAATCTCCAAACACTGGACCACAACCATGTTGTGTTTGTAAAAAGGCAGATCATGTCTCCTAAACCTGAAAGACGTCATTGAAGCAGTCACCAGAACCATAGACAAGGGTAAGGGGGTTCACACAGCCTATGTAGATCTTGCCATGGCTTTCAACACCATCCCCCACTCTGGAATTATAGATAAACCCACTAAACTAGGTATAAATCGCTATGTCACAAGATGGGATGCCAACTGGCTAACTGACAGAACACACACTGTGAAAGTAGCAGACTCTAAGTACGACATTAGACCAGAGGCAAGTGCAGTACCACAGGGTTCAGTCCTGGCTCCTGTCCTGTCTGGAATCTACTTCCCTGAAGTAAACTTTAACATGGAAGGTCTGTGGCAAATTAAGTTTCCAGATGACTGCAAACTAGGAGCCATAATCAAAACTACTGAAGATGTGGACATCCTAGAAAAGGGCCTCACTGAGACAGATGCCTGGTGTCAAAGCCATGGCTTCAAGCTCAATGCCAAACAGTGCATTGTCATTGTCATCCCCTTTGGTAAAAACTCTGTAGCCATGAACTACAACATAGGTGGTAGTATACTTAACACTGAAAGTGTAATTAGAGACCTTGTGTCAGAGGTGGACAGTGGATACAACTGTGATAATCACATCCCCGCAGTAGTCTGGAAATCCTTCTACGTGGCACACCTCATCACAAAAGGTGTCTCATGCAGGATAGAAGAGGACATTGTTCCCCTCTACTCATCACTCACTAGATCCATAACAGAGTACAACACCCCTTTTGCTATGTACCTCACAAGACATCAACAACAACTGGAAAGACTGCAGACATACCTCACAAATAGCATTAGTGGCCTGAAATACATGCCATACACAGACAGTCTCAAAATGCACCAGCTGTACTCTCTCGCATATCGCCTACTCAGAGGTGATCTCTGCCTAACATACAAAGCTATGTCAAACACAGAGTTGTTGGACATGCTCCACGTAAAACACTCACAATCCCTCGGATCTTCAGCCCCAAAACCAAGAGTGAAATACAAAAGGAAGTGGTGTATCCATTTACCCTATGGATACCCACACCTTCAGGTTAGTGGCACAGCATGAGGCCTTGGAGACCATGCAAGTGCAGCTAACATTGTGTAAAGCTGCTTATCAGATTGTAGCCTGCTACAGATCACCTACCTTATCTCAGGAACCTCACCCAGTATTCCTGAGAACAGTGGAAAATACAAAAGTCCTACCAAACACCATTATATGAGGAGAGTACAACTACCAAAACGCTGACTGGGAGAATTACTCGTGTACAACGTCCTTTGCCCAATGCTTCCCAGAGTTTAAAAACTCTTAAAGCTCTGGAACAGCTGGTTACCATGCCCACTAGAGGTGACAACATACTGGACCTGATCATCACCAACATGGGGTACCAGTGTTCCACAACAGAGATAAACCCCTCGCTAGTAATATCAGATCATAAGGTAATCACACTGGACATCCACATCACGCCCCCCCCCCCCACAGTCAAGGAAACCACTGTGAAGAAAGTTTCTAAAGCAAACAGCACACTTCTCAAGACCAAAGTGGAAAGTTCTAAAGCACCCTTGCTATATGATAATGCTATACAATCTGCAGAATCATTTACAAGTGCATTCTATGAGCATCTACAGGGATGCATGTATTGAGACATGCCAAATAAAACCATGATGCACTCCTTCAAATATAGGAAACCAATCTGGTGGTTGTCGTACATAAATGAGCTATATAACAGGAGGGAACAAACACATGATAGAGCAAACTTCACATAAGGAAAGGCATCACTAATCATTATTAGGAAGAAACAATGATCGCACATAAAATAATCCAGGGCCAGTTTCTAAAGACAAATTGCCAAGGAATGTAAGAATAACAGCCACAAAGCCTTCATTAGCTATACCAAACATTTAGGTGGAACTCTCAAAACTGCTGTCATCTACTGCAAAATGGAAAAAAGATACACTGAACCAACTTACATTGCCCACATCCTAGGGGACAAGTTCAGTGCAACCCCCCCCCCCACATCACCCCCAAAAGGGCCTGTGTCCATCCCAGAAGAATGCAGAGCACCAGACTTCATGGACATGCAGGTCGAAACAGCCCTCTCCAAACCTAAGAACACAGCATCAATGGGACTGGATGGTGTCCCAGGCTGTGACTTACACCAGCCCCAAAAGGAACTACACCCTCACCTACATTCACTGTCCAGACTCAACCTTACCACAGGCTATGTACCCAAGGAATGGCATATAGCAACAGTCATCCAGCTCCATAAAGGGGGTGCCACAACAGAACCAGGAAACCATTGCCCTATAGGCCTACTCAGCCTGGTCTGCAAAGCTATGGAGCAAATTATAATGGAACCCATAAACAGAGACAATGGGGACCTCCAGACACTGGACTTTACCCAACTTGGCTTTGTTAAAGGTAGATCCTGTCTCCTAAACCTAGTTGACTTATTTGAAACAGTTACCAAAGACATAGATGGAGGTGAATGTAGTCCACATAGCCCACCTGGACCTCACTAAGGCCTTTCAACACCATTCCCCACTTTGGCATCATGGACAAGATTTCCAGCTTGAATGTTACCAGCTATGTCACAGGACTGGCTCACAGATCAAACACACATGTTCAGAGTTGCGGGTGCCATGTCCGACTCTAAACCAGTCACAAATGGCATCCCACAGGTATTGGTCCTGGGACCCCACCTGTTCAGTAGATACTGCTCAGAGGTACAGGCAAGCATGGGAGGAGTATGGCTGAACAAGTTTGCAGATGACTGATAACTGTGGTCTATAATCGACTCCATGGCTGACACAGACATCCTACAGAAGGGTTATACACAGACAGATACCTAGTGTCAAAACAATGCCCTCAAGCAGAATGCCAAAGAATGCATAGTCATCCCCTTTGGATAAAACAAAGTGCACACAAATTACCAAATAGGTGGGAATCCAGTATGTACAAAGAATGTAATTATGGCCCTGGGGACACAGGTCGACAGTAAACTATCCTTTGATGATCACATTGCCAAAGTGTCTACAAATTCCTTCTATGTAGCCCACCTAGTGTCACCCACTTTGTCTAGTCTGATGATGTCACCATCCTACAAATATACCTGTGGAAAGGAGAACTTGCAGTAATCTGTATAACTTAGCGTGTAAATGCATACTGCTCTACTATCATTAAGTAAGGGTTTGAATCCTGCACTTGACAACTGTGTGTGTATCTCCTTGTAGAGGAGCAACCTTTTTGGAGACAACTACAACACCTTAAATGTGGTATACCCATCGTTGTCTAGTCTGATGATGTCACCATCCTACAAATATACCTGTGGAAAAAAGAGCTCCCAGTAATGTGTATAGTGCGTCGTGTAAATACGTACTGCTCTAGTATCATTAATTAGTTAGGCAGGGGTTTGAATCCCGTACTTGACAACTGTGTGTGTGTGTGTGTGTGTGTATCTCCTTGTAGAAGAACAACCTTTTTGGAGACAACTACAACACTTTAAATGTGGTATACCCATCGTTGTCAAGTCTGATGATGTCACCATCCTACAAATATACCTGTGGAAAGAAAAGCTCCCAGTAATGTGTATAGTGCGTCGTGTCAATACATACTGCTCTAGTATCATTAATTAGTTAGGCAGGGGGTTGAATCCTGTACTTGACAACTGTGTGTGTGTGTATCTCCTTGTAGAAGAGCAATCTTTTTGGAGACAACTACAACACCTTAAATGTGGTATATCCATCCTTGTCAAGTCTGATGATGTCACCATCCTACAAATATACCTGTGGAAAGGAGAGCTTCCAGTAATGTGTATAGCGTGTTGTATAATTGTGTACTGCTCTAGTATCATTAAGTAGTTAGGTAGGGGTTTCAATCCTGCACTTGACAACTATATGAGAGTGTGTGTGTGTGTGTGTGTGTGTGTGTGTGTGTGTGTGTGTGTGTGTGTGTGTGTGTGTGTGTGTGTGTGAATCTCCTTGAAGAGGAGCAACCTTTTTGGAGACAACTACAACACCTCAAAAGTAGTATGCTTATCTTTGTCAAGTCTGATGATGTCACCATCCTACAAATATACCTGGGAAAGGAAAACTCCCAGTAATTTGTATAGCATGTTGTGTAAATGCATACTGCTCTAGTGTCATAAAGTAGTTAGGTAGGGGTTTGAATCCTACACATGACAACTGTAAAACAGTGTGTATATCTCCTTGTAGAGGAGCAACCTTTTTGGAGACAACGACAACACCTTAAAAGTGGTATACTTATCTTTGTCAAGTCTGATGATGTCACCATCCTATAAATATACCCGTGGAAAAGAAAACTCCCAGTAATGTGTATAGTCCATCATGTAAATGTGTACTGCTCTAGTATCATAAAGTAGTTAGATAGGGGTTTGAATCCTTTACTTGGTGAGTGTGTGTGTGTTCTATGTGTGTGACACAATTGGTGACTGTGTTGTAGGTTTTGCTTTTACTACTGTATGACATATCACAATGACAACATGTGCATTGCATGTCAGGTAACTGTGTGGCAAATTAATATAAGTACATGTGACCTCAATTATTTCAGAGGTGGGAATCCTGCTTTCTCCATGAACACATCTGTTATCTTTGCCAGACCGTGCTGCTGCTTTCCAGACCTTAGGTCACATCTGTATGCTTGTGACAATTCCAGCCACTGCAGTGATCCCTGGCCTAGGTCATCTGTGTCACGCACACTCATTACGGTGTCTTATTGAATAGTGTGAGTGAGGGTTTATGCCTGAGGTATATTTCAGACCAGTTAAAATGCAGCAAAGTCTGTCAATGATGGCTATTCATTATAGGTGTACAACAACCTTTGTGGATATGCATGCAGACCCCTTATTGCTTATGTGATTCATTGAGGGATTTCAAAATACCTTTGGAAATGGGATTACCAAAGGAGAGATGATGTAACACTTGGCTGTATGTACCCATCGGTACCTGTCAACATGTTGGGGGCTACTACCTATGTGGTACTGTGGGGATACTATGTTTTGTAAAGGTGGATGACCATGCTTTAGTTGGCTTATAATTTTACAGCATGGGTTTGACAACAGGTATCCATCCATATGATACCCTTGTGGAGGATGTGTGTGTCATCTAGAGAATGCATTATAGGCCACAGTATGCATTCCCAGATGTGGACGGACATATCACTACTGTGTTTGCTTGTACCTAAGTGAGCTATATGGCAATCAGGAGTGGTCCCAGGAATGGGTGCAGGTGAACACCACTGGTTACTGGCGTAGTATAGTTCCTGAAGGGTACAAATGTTACTGTGTGTCCTGCATCTGTCTGTCAGTTGTCAAGACATCATCTAACGATTATTTATGGTCAGGTTGTAGAGGTTATGTATACTACCAGAATGCAAATCAATGACAGATAGTAACAGTATCACCCACAGCACAGTGTCAAACCATGTCATACACATATGTGTACCCAAGTTCCAAAATGTGTGTAGTACAATGCATACTGGCCACCAACAGAAACTATGGAGTGTTAACACTCTGTAATACAGGGCATGTCACCCTGCACATGTGTCCACTATGCACGCACATGCAGACAGTGCACCTCCACCATGTTCACAAATGTACATCTGCAAACCTGTGCTGCACACATCCCACACATACTGTCCACTCTCTAACACATGCTGCCAATACTACACACATCAGCCAAGTGGCACGTGGGTGGACAATACACTATTGGGATTAACACTGGTGCAAACAATACTCCATTGACAATCATAGCTTTAATGCATCATGGCTGCTCAGCTACACCTTCAAGGATAACATTACACTTTACTGCTGACAACATGCTAAAATTTCTATACTGCCATAAAGTCACCCTGTGCATCAGCACCATGTTAGCCTGTTCCTGCATCAATGTTACAGATGACAAGAGGTGGCACAGGTTTCATCATATGCACAGGGTGTGCTGTTGGTTTGCCAGAGGCCTACATTGAGCCATACAATTGACGTGTGTGTGTGTGTGTGTGTGTGTGTGTGTGTGTGTGTGTGTGTGTGTGTGTGTGTGTGTGTGTGTGTGTGTGTGTGTGTGTGTGTGAGGGCCAAGAGTACTGGTATGGGCCAATGTTGATGTAATGTGTGCGGGTATGTGTTAGCCCTAGGTGTCTGGTTTATGTGTGTGTGTGTGTCTGCATGCACGCAGTTCCACCATGTGGCTGCCATATACGGGGATTTGTGGGACAGCCACAGACTGTACCTGCCAGGCTTTACAGATCACTGTCTCCCGCCATGGATATGGTACCTGTGCCTGGCAGGGGTGCTACTGGCAGTATCAGGTACTGAGCCAGACTGAGTACTATCCTCAGAGGTAGACATATGTACACTGGACCCAGGTCCCTGCTGGGACTGTCCAGAGCCATGTGCACATGGTCTTCTAGGACGGTCTATGGACAGCCCACCCCCAACATTGCTGGGGCTGGTACTGGCACTATGGGAGTGGCTGTGACTTGAGGGACATCTGTGGCAACTTCCAGCTGCTGATGTTGCTGGCATATGTCCATATGTCTCACCCATCCCGCACTGTCCTAACACATGGACATGACATTGTGGAGGACATCTAATGTCTCACCCCAACGTCTATCCATGACTTCAGTGTAATTACAGATGGCACCTGCTAGGTCACAGATACCATCATTTAAAGCAGTGTTATGTGCCCTCTGTGCCCTTAGTCCCTGTCTGGTGTAGCATTCCATACGTGCCTGTACCTCCATGACAGCCTGGAACATGTGTGAGGTTGTAAGACCTGTAGCACGTCTGCCAGGGGCATGATGACCAGCAGTGGTCTGATGAGAACCCCTGGACATCTGCCTATGTGGTACCGTTCCAAACCTCTGGGTATGACTGCTGTCTCCGGATGCATGTGCCATATGTACCACACTGTTCTGGCCATTGCCGATTGTAGACTGTCCCTCAGCTAAGGGCATTGGTGATGAGGGATGTATTGGCAGCATGACTGTATGCATGGATGGGGTGGACATCTGTGTACTGTCAATTGGTGGCCCAACGACAGACCCTGGCAAACATGCCTGTGCCTCAATACACCTATCATCATTATCACTATTTGAGCCAGTGACATCAGGTTCCCTGCTGCAGTGAACCAGCCCAACCTCAGCACCTGTGAAAGTTAGACAGGAAGCACACTTTACAACCTGTACATGATGTCAGAACAAATGCACACATGCACACATGCACACATGCACGCATGCACACATGCACACATGCACACATGAACACAAGAACACATGCACACATGCACACATGAACACATGCACACATGCACACATGCACACATGAACGCATGCACACATGCACACATGAACACATGCACACATGCATACATGAACACATGAACACATGCACACATGAACATATGCACACATGCACACAAATACACTCCTCACTAAAGCAGAGACACACAAACACCACCAGCAATCCTGAACATACCCAATAGTGGTTGATGGTGGTGTACAGTATCACAAGACAAACAGTCATATCACACGTGTCAGCATGCAGGACGTGTGTTGCTCAACAGCATGCAGTGCGAGTGTAGACAGTCCTTGTTAATAACAGTATACATGGCTTTGATGCATGTGTGTTGTTGTTCAGTGATTGTCCTTACCCTGAAATGCAATGTGTACATGGACACAACATTGCTGTGTAAGTATTACAAGCTCTGCAATGTGCTGTGCACCATCACTCACAGGTATACATACCATGGCTGGATGTTTATCTGTGTGTCACATAGATATCCGTTACTGATTAGAGTGTCTGTGTCTTTAGCAGATAATTGTGGACACCGGTTTAGCTCATGCATGCTATGTATACACACAGGATGAGTGGTGCATGTATACCTGATGGAATACCATTGTTCAACATAACCATTGTACAGTAGTTATGGTGAGTGTAGAACATATCATGGACATGCCAGTGCCAGCCATGACATGGTATGCTACAACACAACTGCAACATTAAACATCACACATGCCCAATGTGTGTCATGTGACCTATACACTCAATAGCATTACAAGACATCTATGTGTCACTTTGTGCAAATGGTGATTGCTATGCATATTGTGTATAGGTGCATATGTTTGCACACACACAGCACTGAGGTGTATAGCAATGAATGGTATGTGTAGTACTGTGTGACTGGATGGCATGTTGTATCATGAGCCATCATCATGCAGCATCATGTGGTCACTCAAGGCTACTTATGTGTGCCAGACCAGCACCTATCATGCTGTACCTGAACCACAGTACCATGGCTACAGTCACCATTTCACAGCCAGTTGTTACATGGGTTTGTAAGGCATATTAAAATGTACTGCGTATGACGCAGTTGTGTATGTCGTGTGCATGTGTATCGACTGCCTATCCAATGACCACTATAGTGTAGCCACAATTGTTTGGGATGCTCTGTGTATTG
Source organism: Protopterus annectens (assembly GCF_019279795.1). NCBI lineage: Eukaryota > Metazoa > Chordata > Ceratodontiformes > Protopteridae > Protopterus > Protopterus annectens. The sequence goes on along the minus strand of NC_056737.1, from coordinate 1,303,233,417 downwards.
CATGTGTTTGAGGCAGCCACTCATGTTACTGAGATGTGCATAGTCTCACAGCAAACATGCACAGCATGCATTATGCGTAGGTGTGTTACATGTGTACATGACCTACACCTCACCTATGACATGCACATTTTATTAGCAATATTAAATGTAGAACACACTCACCAGCATGGGTCTGCTGCCTTGCTGTCACACCAGAGAGACCTACAAGGATATGAAACTGTTTGTCAGTGGCAATAACTGTGGCATTGCTACTGTGGGTTTGCAATCTTACAGTAGCACTATGGTTGACAGTCACAGGCCTACACATCATGTTCCACATTATCAGTATTGAACAACACCAGGCTCCACATCTTCTAACTACACAGTACACATCTCACATATGCATGATCTAACAATAGAGGTAACAGTATTCTACAGATATACCATCTTACCTGCACTCTCCATGTGAACTTGCTGGGGGGCTTCGGCCTCCATGATGATGCATGTGTGCTGTTGCTGTTGTTGGCTGGGAGCCCCCAGGCTCAGGAGCAGTTCCTCCACTCTGGTAAGGGGTGGATGGGTGGCAACCCCACCACCTGTGGCAAGCTGTTGCCTACGGACATCAGACGCATGCTGCCAGACATGTCTAAGTAAATCACTGCAGTGATGTACCTGCTCATAAGTCCGGTTATGCATGCCTATATCATTTATCCTACGGACAACATCTTGCCACAGAGCAGTCTGCTCATGCTGGTCCTGGCTGGTTCTTTAAAATAGCAGGGTGTACTGTTGGATGAGAAAGTTGGTTAGTATCTCATCCTCTGCATGGCTATAGGCAGGATTGCGATGGTGGGGCATGACCATGGAAGACAATAAAACAATATGTGTGAGCAAGTCATGTGGCACACTTAACATTCTACAGTACAGATATCACTGAACTGCCATAAATAGCAAACTACTGTCTGTCAGAGGATACACACTTTCAATACCACATATAGGTTCATAGGTTCATAGGTTTATACTAGGCTATCTGCCCTAAGGCATTTATAAGCCTAGCCCAAATTATTGTTGCTTACGCCACCCCTTATATGAAAAAATACTGTGCCCATTAGTTTGTTGTGCCTCTGTCCAGCAGTGACCCAGAGATGATTCCCGGGGTAAACCTACGATCTCCCATCCACAGGTCTAGATTTCTCTTGAACAGAGTCAGCGAGGTGCTCTGCCTCACATGGACCGGGATTTTATTCCACAGCATAGGGAGTCTCTGAGTGATAAATCTATCCCTCCAGCACGTCCTATTTATATCCGTGCTAAGGTTTAAGTCGCTTGCTCTAGTGGTTTTGGTGGATTTGGATTTTTGAGGTGGAGCATGTCCATTAATTCCGGGTTGGACATGGCCTTGTATGTCAGGCACATGTCACCTCTGAGCAGACGGTATGCGACTGAATAGAGCTGGAGTTTCTTCAATCTGGCAGCATATGACAGATTTTGGAGTCCCTTTATCCTTTTGGTGAGGAACTTTTGGGGTCTCTCCAATTGCTGCAGATGTCGGGTGAGATACATCCCGAATGGGGCATTGTACTATCATTGGTCTGATAAGTGAAGAGTACAGGGGAACAATGACCTCACTAGATCTGGATGTGAATCCCTTCATGATCAGGTGGGCAATGTAGAAGGTCTTTCTAACCACTTTAGCAATGTGAGTGTCAAAAGAAAGGCCACTGTCAACCTGGGTCCCCAGGTCCCTGATAACCTCTTCTGTGCTTAGTGGATTGCCACCTATATGGTAGCTTGGGGTTACCTTGTTTTTCCCGAAGGGTATGACTATACATTTTTGGCGTTTAACTTCAGGCCATGGCTCTGGCACCAGCTATCTGTTTCCGTGAGTCCCTTCTGAAGGATATCAGTGTCCGATGCACTTTCCACTATGGCCCAGTTTGCAGTCATCTGCAAACTTTGTCAGCCAAAGTCCTCCCATGTTGGCCTGTACTTCTGAGAAGTAGATGCCAAACAATAGGGGCCAAGGACCGAGCCCTGTGGGACACCACTTGTGACCGGCTTGGAGTCTGACACAGCGCCAGCAACTCTAACCCTGTGGGTTCTGTCCTTAAGCCAGTTTGCAACCCATCTTGTGACATATGGGTTTACATTTAAGCTGGTAGTTTTTCTACAATACCCGAGTGGGGTATTGTGTCGAAGCCTTTGCAAGGTCAAGGTAGGCTGTATGGACTGCCTTTCCTCATCAATGGCCTTGGTGACTATTTCAAGAAGTCGACCAAGTTCAAAAGGCATGATCTTCCCTTGACAAAGCCAAACTGGGTCGGGTCCAATGTCTGCAAGTCCCCTATATCTTTGTTTATGAGCTCCATTATGATCCTCTCCATAGCTTTGCAGACTAGACTTGTTAAGCTTATGGGGCGGTAATTACCAGGGTCCGTGAGGCCACCTTTGTGGAGTGGGACCACAGTTGCCGTACGCCACTCCTTGGGCACGTATCCTGTGGTAAGGCTGAGATTAAACAGCTGCCTTATGTGCGGGTTTAATTCCTCATCTAGCTCGTGTAGCACACAGCCGGGGACACCATCCGGTCCCATTGATGCTGTGTTTTTAGCTTTAGAGAGAGCAGCTTTCACCTGCGCATTTGAGATGTCCGGGAGGCTACACTCGGCTGGGATAGTTATCTCTCCTTTAGGGGAGAGGTGAAGTTTGCACTGAACCTGTCTGCCAGTATGTTGGCAATGTCTGTGGGTTCAGTGATTTTTGTATCATTTTGGACTAATTCTGAGCATATCTGTGAGTTTCCACCCAGGTTCCTAACATAGCTGAAAAAGGCCTTATGATTGTCCTTTGAATCCATGGCAATTTTTCTCTCAAAATTGGCCTTAGTTGATTTTATGAGTGCTCGTAATTTTTACTAATAATGATCAGGGGTGACTTCCCTTTTATGGATTTTGTTCTATCATGTAATAGCTTTCTCCTCTTATTGTAAAGTTTGTTAATGGCTGGGGTCCACCAGACTGGACGTTTGCCCTTTGTGGAAAGAGTCTTGGTTTTATTTGGGATTGCCTGATCCATGCAGTCCTGGAGGTGTTCATAGAAGGCATTTGTAAGGGCTTCCGCAGCTTGGGTTGTGGTTTCCTCTGACTCAGGGGCCTTGAAGGATACCACACCAGTCTTGAGTAGTGTGAAGTTTGCTTTAGAGAAGTTCTTCACTATGGTCTTTTTTGTTGGGGGTGGGGGCGGATTGTGGATTTCCAGTGAGATTAGTTTATGATCAGATCTCACCAATGAGGGATATACTTCCGGTGTGGAGCATTTTGTCCCCATGTTTGTGACAATGAGATCTAGTATATTTTCTCCTCTCGTGGGAACAGTGACTAGCTGTTCCATGGCATTTGAATTTATGAACTCCAGGAACCGTTGGGCTAGAAAGTTAGGGCTTGAGTAATGTTCCCAGTCTATATTCGGGTAGTTGAAGTCACCCAATATGATGGTGTTTGGAGATACATTTATACCCTCCAGTGTCTTCAGGAAGGCTGTGTGGGGTTCCTGAGTTTGAGAGGGTGGCCTGTAGCATGCTACAATTTGTAGAGCAGTTTTGCCTATTGTTAGTTGCACCTGGATGGTTTCAAGCTTCATGCGTTGCCACCAACCTGGAGGTGTGAGTATCCTTTATGAATATGGATACACCCTCCTTTTGTGGAGTGGTCCGGGTTTTGGGGCCGAACGCATGATATGAGGTAAAACCTAATAGTGCCGGGTGCTCTCAGGAGCCTTGAACCAGGTTTCAGTTACAGCACAGACATCGATGTTCTCCATACTGAGAAGGGCCTCGAGTGCGTGCATTTTGAGATTTAGACTTCTGGCATTGAGCAGCATTACCCTCAATTTCTTCCCATTTTTGTTTTCTAGGGTGGTAGGTTTAGAATTTGAGCCTTGCCTAAAAAGGCACTATGGGGTGGCAAGAGCCTTAGCCAATATCCGGAATCCCAGGGTGACAGGTGCAAGCCGTCCCTTAAGCAGCGTGGCTTGTCAAGCATGTCATCCCAGGCAGACAGACACTGGATCCCCTTTGAATGACACCAGACATTAAGCCAATTGTTAAAGCTGATCATCTTGTCTCTATATTGTGGCATCATTCTTGGTGAAGGAAGGATACTGCTCAGGGTTAGGGTCATACCTGCCTGGGCTACATAATCAGAGAGCTCCTCTATGTCTCTTTTCATGCAGTCCAGGGAGGTACGTCTCAGGTCGTTCACACCAGCATGGACAATGACTGTGTCATATTTGTACTTGCTGTGGAGTGACCAGTGCTTGTGTTATGTGGCGGATTCTAGCCCGATAGGCAGCTTACTGTGACCCTCTCCTTGTTCAGCCTGGTGAGTGGGACGCCAGTGTGTCTGACTATGGAGTCACCTATGACAAGTATGTTTGGTGTTGTATTTGGCCTTAAGGGCTGTGACTGCTTTGCACACTGCTTTTGTGGTTTATGTGTTGCTTGTGGGGTGTCTTGAGGTAGCAGTTGTTTGGGTGTCTGCTTTGGAGGCCTCTGCTGTTTAGGTAAATTTTTACTCAGAGCCTCCGAGTATGTCTTTGTGTGTTTATGTGTTTGATTCAGTGGAGTGGTAGCATTATGTGAGGCTGGTTTTGTGGTGTGTGTAGTTGCCTTCTCCTCCTGTCTGGTCTTGCCAGTCCTGAGTTGAGAGAGCTCAGCCTCCAGTTTGGCTAAATAGCTGCATCTCTCGCAAGTATTTGTGTTATGTGGGAGGAGGAGAGGGTTGTCTGTGTACATGAGGCAGTTATAACATTGCCTCAAGATTCCCAGATTCACCAGCTGGACCGAGAGGAGATTGACAACTGACCTTTGGACATGCTAGAATAATATTGGGAAATCCTTAATTGAAAACAAGGGCCAGTGGGGAGTGAGGGTGTAGTGCTTTTAATTTTTAGTGCTGACTTATATAATTGCTTTAGTGAGCAAGTGCCAGGTAACTTGAGTGCAATGTGATACAAGTAACTAAATGCAAAACGACAAACAGTAACTTTCTTTCAAGTGAAACAAGGAAATAAGTACAGTAAGCAATGCAGATATCACTAGTGATCCACAGAAGCTGAGAAGTTGTGTATTAGGTGAATTAGCTTCCAGGGAAATAACAAGCAAACAAACAACAAGTATATAAACAAAGCTAGATTCAGTAGGCCTGGATCTAGTCTATGCTAGAGCAAACAAGGTGAACCAATTTCAGTAAGATACAGTTCAAATATTCAGGCACTATAAACCTTTAACCAGAAAATTCCCAGCTCAGAAGGGCAGAGTCCAGCCTCTTCTCCCACAAGAGTGCAGTCCACGAACCTTCTTAATGTAAAATAACTGGCCTGAAGCCCAAGTGCCTAAACCAGAACTAATACACTTGGACACTGGGCTCTCAATCAGCAGTTCCCAACTTAGAAGGATGAAAGCTACCTGTCCTGCCACCACAGTGCTTGCCACAAATCTTCCTAATGTAAAACAACTGGTCTGAAGCCCAAGTGCTTAATCCAAAAGACTTGAATGATAGCTACACTTTAATCAAGTTACAACCAAGCAGTAATAAATACCATTGAATACTTTAGAGAATGTCTGGATTAGTGCTCAAGTTACACAAACAAAGCTAGATCCAGCAGGCCCGAATCCAGTCTATGCCACAGCAAACAAGGCACCAACTTCAGTAAGAAACAGTTCAGATATGCATGCACTATAAGCCTTTAACCAGAAATTCCCAGCTCAGAAGGGCAGAGTCCAGCCTCTCCTCCCACAAGAGTGCAGACCACGAACCCTCTTAATGTAAAATAACTGGCTTGAAAGCCCAAGTGCTTAAACCAGAATTAATACACTTTTAGAATAACAGACACTGAGCCCTCAATCAGCAGTTCTCAACCTAGAAGGATGTAAGCTACCTGTTCTGCCACAACAGTGCAGACCACAAACCTCTCAGTGCAAAACAACTAACTGGTCCGAAGCCCAAGTGTTTAAACCAAAAGGCTTAGAATGAGTTACACCAAGCAGTAATAAATACAATTGAGTATTTTAAGATGATGCAAAAGTAAAAGAAGTAGGTAAAACACAAGTACAGTAAAAGCAGATGAAATTTTTTTTTTTTTTTTTTTTTTTTTCTGAACAAGTGCTGAGATCAAAGAAACAGATTTGAGTGCTGAAACTAGAAAACTGGCTAGTTACAAGAAAAAAAAAAAACAAGCTAGAAGGCTTCCCTCAAACACAGAAGGGCTTGGGGGCTCAGAAGCCTACAAATAGTCTGTACCACTTAACAAGAAAGGCAGGAAATAAGCTTAATTTTTTTTTCTATTTCCCAGATGCTCTCTTTGTACACAGTAGGAGTGCCTGAAATCAGAATATGATCTCACTGCACTCAGTTGAGTGAGCAAATGAGATGGGCCCAGAGGCAGGCTGAGGGGCGGGCAGTTTGAAGAGCAGAATAACCAGTTAAAAATTCCTTCAACACTCCTTCATACACAGTTTAAATCAATTTAAATACTGTATTTTTTAAAAGAAAAAGTGCATAAAAGGTACTTAAATTCTCTTATACGTCCAGTTGAATATAACCAAGTTCTTAGCTTGCCAAGCTGAAGTTTTAAAGCAGGAATTATTTCACATGCACCAGTTTAAATATGCAAGGACAGGAAATCACTGAATGTGGCTACCCCCACACCTGTAATTACTAGCAAATAACAAAATTCAGCCAACACTAGCTTTTAGTTCAAGTTACTGAAGAGCAGAATAACCAGTTAAAAATTCCTTCAACACTCCTTCATACACAGTTTAAATCAATTTAAATACTGTATTTTTAAAAGAAAAAGTGCATAAAAAGGTACTTAAATTCTCTTATACGTCCAGTTGAATATAACCAAGTTCTTAGCTTGCCAAGCTGAAGTTTTAAAGCAGGAATTATTTCACATGCACCAGTTTAAATATGCAAGGACAGGAAATCACTGAATGTGGCTACCCCACACCTGTAATTACTAGCAAATAACAAAATTCAGCCAACACTAGCTTTTAGTTCAAGTTACTGAAGAGCGGAATAACCAGTTAAAAATTCCTTCAACACTCCTTCATACACAGTTTAAATCAATTTAAATACTGTATTTTTAAAAGAAAAAGTGCATAAAAAGGTACTTAAATTCTCTTATACGTCCAGTTGAATATAACCAAGTTCTTAGCTTGCCAAGCTGAAGTTTTAAAGCAGGAATTATTTCACATGCACCAGTTTAAATATGCAAGGACAGGAAATCACTGAATGTGGCTACCCCCACACCTGTAATTACTAGCAAATAACAAAATTCAGCCAACACTAGCTTTTAGTTCAAGTTACTGAAGAGCAGAATAACCAGTTAAAAATTCCTTCAACACTCCTTCATACACAGTTTAAATCAATTTAAATACTGTATTTTTTAAAAGAAAAAGTGCATAAAAAGGTACTTAAATTCTCTTATACGTCCAGTTGAATATAACCAAGTTCTTAGCTTGCCAAGCTGAAGTTTTAAAGCAGGAATTATTTCACATGCACCAGTGCTCAAACCACAACTGCCTGACACTGCCTGACACGCGCTATATATTAAAACATTTTCTGCACAGCAACAAAGATAAACCACTATGTAAGACTATGTAACAGTACATGGCACACTGTATGCGACACAATGCACCACCTACCCACAGGAGGTATATATCCAGCTAATGCATAATGACATATGTAATCCATTGCAATGATTTTAAAGTCCAGTTACAGTATTACCAGTATATCACACTAGTTGTTGAAGGAAAATCCCTGCCTACAATATGTGCACATTCATGAATATAGGAGGCATACTGCTGTACTAGACTATACATGTTGCTAGATACCCACTTATATCCTGTAACACACATATGACCGAGGGCATGTTACAGGCATACACACACACACACACATCAGACATACATACAGGACACAGAGGTATGGCAACTCAGATGAGCTTTACGTGTGTACCATACAGTACTGTGTGTCAGTACTTACAAACCCTTATGCCTGAGGTATGTAATCTGTGAGGACTACAGGGAACGCACAAAACAGTGTTTCCAAGCAATGTGGACATACACCATACTGTGCTGTTTAGGCCTACAGCTTCAGGTAGTACTACAGTTCATACAGGGGTTTGATTTACCAGCAGTACCAATCAATGAGCATACATGTACTGCTTTATCCTCCAGTGGCACACCTCAGTTAACACAAAGGGACTATGTCAGACCGTATGCCATACTGCTTTTTCTGGCTAGCAATAGCATACACATCTTTTGCTGGGATCAGAGCTAGGACACATAATACCATGACAGAAACAGTTTCCCACTAAGCTATCTGACATATACACAACTGTGACACATTCACCAACACATTCACCATGACACTCAGTCAACCTCACATAGCAATTATTGCAACAAGTACATGTGGGTGTGTATTGGTTCATAGGTAGGTTATAGGCTATTGGCCCAAGGACCTATAGAAGCCTAGCCAGACGGTACCCTGGCCTTTGACACCCAACTAATTTAGTTTCATGTGTCCCTGTCAAGCAGAGCCACAGAGGTGATTCCCGGAATGTATTTCCTATCTCCCATCCAATCATCAAGACTAGTCATGATGAGTGCTACTGAGGAGCTTTGTTTGCTATTGATAGGTAGTTTGTTCCAGACTATGGGATGTCTCTGAGATAGGAATCTATCCCTACAGCATGTTCTGTCTATTTAAGTGACAATATTTAGGTTCCTAGAGTGTGTAGCTTGTAGGGATAGTGATCTGTTTATGTGGAGCATGTCCAACAGCTCTGGATTTGACATAGCTTTGTATGTTAGGCGGAGGTCACCTCTGGGTTGCCGGTATGCAACACAGTCTAGCTGTGGTTTTGTGAGATGGCCTGCATAGGGCACCTGTTTGAGGACAGTATTACTCTTTGTGAGGTATGTCTGTGGCCTTTCCAGTTGCTGTAGATGTCTTGTGAGGTACATACCAGAAGGGGCATTGTACTCTATAATGGGTTTTGTGAGTGATGAGTAGAGGGGAACAATTACCTCTTTTTCCCTGTATGACACAGCTTTTGTGATGAGGTGTGCCATGTAGACAGATTACATGACTAGTGTGGCACTGTGATTATCAAGGGTGACACTACTGTCCACCTGTGTTCTATGGTCTCTTATCACACTTTCGGTGTTAAGTCGACTACCACCTATGTGGTAGTTCATGGGTACAGAGTTTTTAGAAAAAGGGATACAAATGAATTTCAGACATTGAGCTTGAGGCCATGGCTTTGTCACCAGGCATCTGTCACAATAAATATGACTCTGTCTCTCTCTCTCTCTCTCTCTCTCTATATATATATATATATATATGTACACACACACACACACACACACACACATACATATAAACATCCATTGGTGTACATATAGATATACATATAGGCACATATACAGTCCACCTCTTATGGTGGGAATATCAATTATGCAAAGTATGTGAGGTATACAATTATGTAATGATATTGCACATTCTTGTGCGAAATGCATTGAAGGTATCCTCAGCCCATGTGGCTTTAGCAGGTCTCACTGTCTGCAACACTGCAAACATAACAAATCACACCCACAGTGTTTAACCACCACATGTCATATACCAGCAAACAGCCATTGTCCACACTACTGTACAGAACACAGATGACATGGTTCAGATGTTTGATATTTTATGCTGAGCTACATATATCACAGTTATGTCCCACTGCACACAGCTACACACTGGTTTGTCCATGGCAGTAGTTATGCAGGGCATCTGTGCATAGATACGTACTGCTGCCACATATTGATGTTTCAAAGTATGTAGAGGAGTCTTCAAATACATCTACTACATGCCAGTAAATACATATTCTGTTACATACCTTTCCTTTGTATGTGTTTGTAGTTTTCAGTTTGCTGTATCTTTGGCTTAATTTTAATAATTTTGTTTTTTTTTTTTGTTTTTTTTTTCTACTTATTATTTTTTTTTTGTTTTTTTGTTTTGTTTTTTTTCCATTGGTGTGGGTGGGGTGTGCGTCTCTCTCTCTCTCTCTCTCTCTCTCTCTCTCTCTCTCTCTCTCTCTGTCTCTGCCTCTCTCTCTCTCTCTCAGCATCTGCAATGGGATGATCACATGAGTGGCCAGCAAGTACAGCCTGCTTTTATAGGTATCTGCACATGTGCATATGATGGCCTCTGCACCAATTGGTGGCCACCATTTGGTAATTGCATGCAGCCTGCCATGTGGTAATTGCAGTACTCACTGTCATAGCAACCCAATGCTATAAATTGCTATGTCAGGTAGGTATAGCCCTTTCAGCTTTCCAAAGTGGGGCACATTCTTGTTTGCTGTGGACACCGTTGTGTAAGTCAGAAGGTTGGTATACTTCTTATATCTGAAGCTAAGGGTGTAGCCAGTGAATTAAATGTTGTACTCAGACCTGAATGTTGCCACTTCCACTACACAGTTGTCACTGTAGAATTGTATATAAGACACAAGGCACTGCTCCGATACAATAAAGGCTGTCTTGTATTCTCCAGGACCTGAACGATCCAAAAAATCCAAAGGTAGCCTGATAAAAAATAGTTTTAATAGAAGGTAATCCACAAATAGCTACTAATACATAAAAATAAATAAAATGTAGAAGTGTGTACAATTCATAGACATTCACTGATTAAGCGCTTTCATCTCTGTCCAGAGACTTCCTCAGAATCAATTAAACATCATGAAAATCCATCTTTATATATTATTTCTACCAAAATCATTGGCTGGCAATAAAAGACTTAATTGATAATTGTCATTTAAAGACCTAGTATATACAATGAAACTGTGAAAACAGTGAGTTTAAAACAGTGAGTTTAGAACAAAGCGGTTGGAACAGAATTGTCTGAGCTATCTTTTAAAAATAAATGTATACTCTCATACAGATATCTAAGTATATGAATGTTAAACCATAAAGGCAGTTCATAAAGATATTCATAACGAAAATGAGTATTAATATCTTTACAGCAAAATGGGCAGCTATGTATGGGGCGTAATTTTTTTTTTTTTGGTAGCAGAATGCCCTTTTTTTTCAGGTGAGAGTGGAATTTGGGGTAGGGGAAGTAGGTATATTTGGGGAGGTAGGTTGGGAAGGTAAACAGACAAGACAAACAAGATGCATACAGGGGTGGAATATGACACATGTGGTGGGTGAACACCATTGTTGGGGAAGGATGTTTGGAAATCGCAAGCCCATGAGCCCACAGATGGCAACAGTGGAACTGAGATCCCCACTCATTGGCAGTCACCACTGCACCTTCACAGCCCAGAGGGTGGCTGTGTTGGGGGCTGCATAGGAGGGGCAGGCTCACCTGTGAGTCAAGCCACTCGTGCCTCAAGCTGGTGTAGGGGATCAGCGACAGAACGCTCAATCTCCCTACGGACCACAGCCCGGACCGTTCGGAGGGTGATAGTTGGCCCTCCTCCACCCACGATTGCACGGGGGAGGTGAGTCCCATCCCCTGCAGCGCTTCCACCCAAAAGTGGCACAGGGCCAACGGAGGAGGAGGTCCCAGGCTGTGCACTGGACCTGCTGGTGCCAGGTGCCATCGCCAGCTGAGGTGGGACAGGTGGGTCCGCTGGGACCGGCCTTCCCATACGTTCTATGTTTAGGAAGATTTAATGGAAATATGGGTTAGTAACAGTCAACAGCATTCCCAATTAGTTATAACAGCATGCAGAAGTGTTCCCATTAACCCAACACACCAAAGTTCCAACAGTTAAACAGCAAGCATGACACATGCATATATGGGACAACAGTGGACATTACACCAGCATGCAGGTTTAATTGAATGAAACAGGCCACCAATATTGTGGTATTTGAACAGGGCACATGCATCAAAATAAATGCAGATATTTATAAACCAATAGGACATATGTCCCAACAAATGTTTTGAGATTAGACATATCCATTGAGGTGTGGAATTGCATTTTTTATGCACATACAGTAGGGTGGAAAATGATAGCTACATTAACAACTTATATAGTCTTCTAGTTTACACTACATTCCTATTGACTGCAGTTATATGTCCCCTACATGTATTATTACACTACACATTTGTCCTTAGATCGTGAAATGGATTTTGCTAGATCTTTATATACATGGGCTGTATCTGACATAACAAACTGTCTGGGATGCAGATGTTATTGCTACACATTTTGTGAGTTGCTCAGACACACTACTGCTGAGATGGTAAACTGACAGCTCTACTTTCATATACTTACCTAGATATGTGTAGGTGAAATTATCAGTTATATGTTAACAGCTCCCTACATTTCTGTCAGCACAATGACTTTTCTGGGGATCACAATACCAAGCTACTCATGTGCCAGATTAACCTGTTCATGCTGGGCATGAACCAACAGTTGAGGACTGCGAATATGCTTAAAAGCTACTGGCACTCCCTTTATCCACTTTATATGGGCCTACCCAACTGTGTGTTAACAGCGAACAGTACTATTTCTATAATGCAAGAATACAACAACATATCAAAGAAAATGACACAGACACACTCCAGGAATTATACCTTTATTAAAGACTTAAAAGACTTTTCTAGAGGCTCTGTCATTTATTTTATATGACAGTACATGCAGAATAATTATTATAGAATTATTATACCTTTATTTATTGTGGTTAAACACATTTTTCAGGCTCTCTCATTTATTTTACATAACAGTACATGCAGAATACTTACTAACCTGCCTGGTGGCACAGCCTTAGCAGCCTATCTGCATAGGCTTGCTGATTCGCAGCATGGACACCTGCAGCTGTGAAGTAATTGAAGTGATATTGAGACATACCTATCCATAGTATACACTAGAATAGCAATTCTTACATACTTAATTCCATGGCTACTTACTCAGTAGTGGGGCATTTGGCATCCCACAGCCTCCTGGATCCACTGGTCCAGTTGATCTGCCTTGCGTCTTCTCAGGTCTGCATGGTGGTGTCTGACCTGCTCACCAGTCCGAGGGACGCCTGTGGCACTGGTGAGTTCATGAGCTAGACCATCCCAGGCTTCCGCTTTGTATTGGGTGCTCTGGTACTGGACCCGCAGGAGTCTATCCCCATGATGGTGGACAAGGAGCCAAACCATAACTTTTGACTCCTCAATGCCCCAACGTTGCACTCAAAAACGAGAGCCCTCTCCAGCACCGGCCATTGCTGCCTGCAGATGGGAGCTACAACCAGTTATGGATTGTATTCCCACCTATGGAGCTTAAATATGCATCATTTCCCACACTTATTTGTGATTGGCTAATTTTGAAAAAACACAGCTGAAGGTACACCTGCTTAGCAATGGGTAAACTTACATTGATATGTATGTGTGTGTTGAAAGTGCATACTTATGTAAAGATGGCATGGCTTACTGGTTCAGTACTGTGATTATGGTGCACAGTATCCCGGGTTCGAGGCCTGTCATTGCTTTTTATTTCACTACTGGCCAGACCGGCTAGGAGGTGTGGCTATGTTTTACCGACTTTGCTCAACTTTGCCCGACGTTGCTCTACGCTACTCTACGTTGCCTGATGTTGCTCTATGCTGCTCTACGTTGCCCAATGTTGCTCTACGTTTCTCTATGTTGCCAGATGTTGTTCTACATTGCTCTACGTTGCCCGACATTGCGCTGGTTAGCTCGGTGTGCAGCTACACGCACACATGTTCTGTTTGCGCTAGTTGGCGCGATGCGCAGCTCCGCGCAAAGCTATTGCACTATTTAAAGAGCTGCTAAGCTATGAGCAATTATACTGAAATGTGCTTAATACTGGTAAACTTTGCTTAGCAGTGCTTCACTTTGCTTAAGATACATTACTTCTGCATTCATCAGTATGCATAACAATTTCACTTTCATATATATATATATATATATATATATATATATATATATATATATAAAATTTGTTCACTACTACATAGGCCATTTCAATGCTTTTTACTAAAATTTCATTGGTAAATGGAAGGAATTATTTTCATATACGGATTTGCAATAGAAAATAAAAAGTGGAGTGGTGGGACTCGAAACGGGAATTCCTCTTCTTAGTGTGAGGGTTCTACCACTACACTATTGCTATTTTGCTTAATTTGCATATAACTTTCTTGTTATACTCTTTGATGTCTTACGGCTAACTGTAGCTAAGCAATGGGCATACACGCACAAACACATGCAAATATGGGCAGCTATATAGGAAATGCTAAAAAAAAATAAAAGTTTTATATTTATTATTGTACTGGGGTTTAGAATGTGGGGGAGTGTAGTGTTGTGTATGTACACATTTGAGCGGACTCGCTCATGTCAGTTGACATTTCCCTATTGTGATACTTGCAGGGGCTTGGATTTTTGGACTGCTCCGCATTCCGACATGCCCCCTACACTCGTGCATGTTCTGTGTTAGCCTTGGAGTTGAGGCAGCTTGCACTCATTAATATGCATGGCATGCTGCCATCTTATTCTTACACTGACGTTTCCGTGTAAGCCTCCTCTACTCTTACACGGAGGATTCGTGAATCCTGGGGAACATCTTTGCATCATAGGTATCTATGGGCTTGACTGAAATGATCCTTAAACAAGACTAGTTGGAAGTCTGTAGATTACACCAAAAAATTCAAAGACAAATACATTTAATAGTTCATACTCAAAACATAACCAGCTTATAAACAATCAATATCTGATCAGAGAAGTACAGTCATGTTTAATAAAATAATAAGATTGTTTAAGTAAATCTCATTTAAGATAAAAAATGGATAAAAAAAAGAAAACAGTGGACAAAAGGATACGAGAACTAAAACTTAGAGGGGAATTTAATAATGCCTACAATGATTTTTTACTGTGTAGGCATCATGCTGCTCTGCTTACATGAAAGGAAGCAGGTTTTAGATTCTGTAAACACTGCTGGGTGGCACGCATGCACCCACCAACATGGGAGGTTCTGTGGCATGCAAATCACCTCATAAGCAGGTGAATCTCATGCAAATGAGGCAGGTAGAGTGATCCACCAAGCAGATAGGCAGCTCTGCAGGCCCAGTGTAAGTGTCCATAGTGTACATGGAAAAATTCCGTGTACAGAAATGTAGACAGACAAAAAGGGCTGCAAAAATGTAGACAGATGCCATACAGATATGAGCAAAACTATCCTCCATGTGTCTGAAAAATTAAAGGAAATAAGTTAAATTAAATTTATTTTTTTTGCATGTTTGCATGGCGTATAACAGTACATAAACATGCTTTATAAAAAAAAAAAAAATTGTAAAAAACAAAATTAATATTATGTGACAGAAATGTATTACAGGACCCTGTGTGAAGTATTTGCAATGGTGCATTTGTGCTGTTGCTAAAGTGGTAGGGCTTTGAAGCATGTACTTTCTAGGTTGTGAGCACGGATCCCTATGCAAATTAGATGGAGTTACTGAATAGCATAAAGGGGCAATCATGTTCTGCATATCCTCTCCGGAAAGGCAGAGAGCTATGTTGGTGTTTACAGAGAAGGTAGCTGACATCAGAGGAGGGAGTGTCCAATAACTTATAAGTTTATTTCAGCTTAGCTGCACTTGTTTATGCAGTGCACTGCCATGCTAAGCATGGCCTTTTTTTTTGGGGGGGGGTGCACTAACTTCTAAGCTTTGTTTAGCTAAGGGGAGTGTGTTTCCACATGTTTGCATGTCGCACTGCTATGCCGAGTGTGGAAATCTGGGGGGGGGGGGTATGAGTATTAAGTGCTAAGCTTTGTTTACCTATGGGTACATGTTTGAGTGGTGCACAGCAGTGCTGAGTGTATCTAAAAGCCAATGACAAATTAATTAGTTTTGCCTCTGTTTTAGCTTAAACTAAAGCCATTAAATGATGTTAATGATATACTAGACAGGTGCAATGCATCATAGGTAGCCAATCACAGAGTCAACACCTACATCAGAGCACTATAAAGTATGTATATACACCACAATCTGATTCTTCCCCCATACTCTGCACCATTGGAGTAAAGACTTGGGAATTTTAACTGAAAGAATGCTAGGAGCTGCTGCAGGTCTGCTACATCTGTATGTGCTAGATGCTGAAGTCATTGCTGCTGCTGCTGACAATAGACCTAAACAGAGAAGGAGAAGAATGTTCAGGCCCAGGGTAATCTTCCAGGGGCTACATGAGCTGGAAATTGTACAGTGCTACAGGGTAGACGGGGGCATACTATAAGAACTCACTTATCTCTGCTGCCCTCAACTCAGACCCAGAGCCAACAGAGGGAAACCCATCCCAGTGGAAACAAAAGTATGTGTAGCCCTTAGGATACTAGCTACACCTTCCAAAGAGCAAATGGGGACATGATGGGGGTCTGACAGGCATCAGCATCCAGGGTACTCCACCAGTTCCTGGATGCCAAGTTTCCACATGCTAGTGAGCACATTTCTTTTCCCCTGACCTCTGAGGTAAGCAGCAATATGCAACACTTCTACCATGTAGCAGACTACCTCGAGGTACTGTGTGCCATAAATTGCACTCATATACACATCAAGTCACTACCCAGTGGTGAGGGTAGAACCTACGTCAAACACAAGGGGTACCACTCCATCAATTGCCAGGTTGTGTGCAATGCCGAGGGGATTATCATGAATGTGTGTGTTGGCAGACCTGGCAGTTATCATGACTCCCATATCTGGCACACATTACAGCTATTTGCAACAAACGGAGTAAAAAACAAAAAGTACCACGGTAACCTTGCTCCAGCAATACGAATAGAAACAGTAGTGAAACTGCTACAAAAAGCCAAAAAAGTTGTTTTTCTTAACGCGAATTTATTAAGCAGCGTTTTCGCCTTGCTTACTAGCTTGGCTTCCTCAGAGAAAATTTAAAATCAAATTACAAAGTACAACATTTATACTCAGCAAAAGGAAGTGATGTCATTGGAATGTCATTTAAAAATATATCTTCATCTTATCAAATACAAACGATATGTTTGACATAAAAAATGATAATGATAAGACAACAATATGTCATTTGTCAGCAAGTATAGTAATGAAAAAGCTGTGTATAAACACAACCATACAAATGCATAAAGACATTGTACATATTGTAAAAAATATATGTAAGAAAATGTAATAAAAAACTATTAATTACTACTCAGTAAAATATGTACCAAGTAAAAAAGGAAATAACCTACTAGGTATAAGACCATCTAATCATAAAAATTATAAAAATTAGGAGATCCTACATAGGTAATAACTAGACTGTAGGAACTTAAATCCATAAATTAGCAAGGGATGGATACTAAGAACGTATAAAAATTGTGAATACTCAGAACATGTAAAAATTGTAAGCCAATAACCAAAAAGGGGGCCGTACCCCAAAGTGACATTAGGAATAAGGACAAATATTCTAACTAGGAATATTATAAAAGGAAACCCAATCTAAATTCAAACAATTTAAGAAAATCAACGTAAATAGCTTCTCAATTTTAAAACTGGCAAGATGTTACAATTATCATTTAATCCAGGAAAGTGAAAAGCATCTGTCCTGAATTGCCACTCTAACTTCATAATTTCCAACAATAATGTAGTAGGGCCACCTCTGATAGATGATTTAATTTGGTCAATTGCCATAAATGAAAAACTATGCCCTCGATGGTCAATTATATGTTTAGCTAGGGCATTGTTTTCGTTTCTGTTATTGATGGCATAAATATGCTCATACATACGGTCGCGTAATCTGCGGTCCGTCTTTCCGATATAGAAAGACGGACAGCAGTCATATAAACCGCACTACTGATTTACTTTCACAATTAAGGGGCATCCTTATGGTGTACTTCTTGTCCCTCACCGTGAATGTCTGGCCAGACCTGGTTTTGTAACATCTGTTACAAAAACCACATGGGTACATGCCCAACTTCTTATTGTAAAATTTGCTAGAAAAATCCCTCTGTAATAGCTCTTTTAAATTCTTATTTCTTTTAAAGACAAATTTAGGAAAATGTCCAAATTTCTTCATTAAATTAGGGTTGCCTAAAATAAAATCCCAGTTTTTCTGGATGATTGTGGCTATTTCACTGGAATCAAAACTGTATGTGGTCACATAACTATGAGATGGATCAAAGCTAGTTCTTTCATTAGTACTCACGTAGTCGGTCCCTAAAGCACCTTCGTGAGTAGGTGTCCATGCAACATTAAGTTGCAAATCAATATCTGGGTTTACATTAGATAAAATTGCCTTGAAAAAAACGTTAACTCTTTTTGATTTTACTTCATTGAAAATTTCATTAATGAACTTTGATGGATATTTTCTCTTCAGAAACATGTCTGTTAAAAGATTACATTCTTCATAAAAATATTCCAACGTACTGCACATCCTTGCTGCTCTAACAAATTGCCCCTTAACAATAGCTTTCTTCTGTCTAAAGGGATGATGGCTAGACAAATGCAAGAATGAGTTGCAGTACTTTGGTTTTCGATGTATTTTTGAGACAAACATACAAGTTTGAAAATCCTTCACCAATTTTACGTCGAGATAATCAATATTCGACATTGAGAAATTATGGGTGAATTTCAAAAATTCTGAAGTATTGTTAATGGCGGACACAAAAGTGTCGGCCATTGTACTATCACCTTCAAATAAAATGAAGATGTCGTCTAGGTATCTCGTATAGAATTTAACTGTTTTTACAAGGTCAAGTTGAGGAAAAAACAAAATGTTTTTCCCAATAACTCATGAAAAAATTAGCCACAGATGCTCCACAAGGAGAGCCCATGGCTACTCCTTGTTTCTGCAAATAATATTTCTTGTCAAAAATAAAAAAGTTCAAGGACAGCACTATGTCCAAAATTTCAGTAATGACATCAATCTCGTTTTTTGGAGCTCCTATTTCTAAAAGAAGAAGGGCTAACCATTCAAGGGCTTCCTGGTGAGGAATTGAAGTGTACAAGTCAACCACATCAACAGTGAGGAAATTAACATCACTGCTGAAGGGTTGGCTATTAATAGCCTCCAAAAAAGTCCAGGAATCCTTACAAATCCCAGGTAAATGTAAATGCTGTCCTTGAACTCTTTTATTTTTGACAAGAAATATTATTTGCAGAAACAAGGAGTAGCCATGGGCTCTCCTTGTGGAGCATCTGTGGCTAATTTTTTCATGAGTTATTGGGAAAAACATTTTGTTTTTTCCTCAACTGACCTTGTGAAACCAGTTAAATTCTATACGAGACACCTAGACGACATCTTCATTTTATTTGAAGGTGATAGTACAATGGCCGACACTTTTGTGTCCGCCATTAACAATACTTCAGAATTTTTGAAATTCACCCATAATTTCTCAACGTCGAATATTGATTATCTCGACGTAAAATTGGTGAAGGATTTTCAAACTTGTATGTTTGTCTCAAAAATACATCGAAAACCAACGTAGTGCAACTCATTCTTGCATTTCTCTAGCCATCATCCCTTTAGACAGAAGAAAGCTATTGTTAAGGAGTAATTTGTTAGAGCAGCAAGGATGTGCAGTACGTTGGAATATTTTTATGAAGAATGTAATCTTTTAACAGACATGTTTCTGAAGAGAAAATATCCATCAAAGTTCATTAATGAAATTTTCAATGAAGTAAAATCAAAAAGAGTTAACGGTTTTTTCAAGGCAATTTTATCTAATGTAAACCCAGATATTGATTAGCAACTTAATGTTGCATGGACACCTACTCACGAAGGTGCTTTAGGGACCGACTACGTGAGTACTAATGAAAGAACTAGCTTTGATCCATCTCTTAGTTATGTGACCACATACAGTTTTCATTCCAGTGAAATAGTCACAATCATCCAGAAAAACTGGGATTTTATTTCAGGCAACCCTAATTTAATGAAGAAATTTGGACATTTTCCTAAATTTGTCTTTAAAAGAAATAAGAATTTAAAAGAGCTATTACAGAGGGATTTTTCTAGCAAATTTTACAATAAGAAGTTGGGCATGTACCCATGTGGTTTTTGTAACAGATGTTACAAAACCAGGTCTGGCCAGACATTCACGGTGAGGGGCAAGAAGTACACCATAAGGATGCCCCTTAATTGTGAAAGTAAATCAGTAGTGTACGTGGCTCTATGCGACTGCTGTCCGTCTTTCTATATCGGAAAGACGGACCGCAGATTACGCGACCGTATGTATGAGCATATTTATGCCATCAATAACAGAAACGAAAACAATGCCCTAGCTAAACATATAATTGACCATCGAGGGCATGGTTTTTCATTTATGGCAATTGACCAAATTAAATCATCTATCAGAGGTGGCCCTACTACATTATTGTTGGAAATTATGGAGTTAGAGTGGCAATTCAGGACAGATGCTTTTCACTTTCCTGGATTAAATGATAATTGTAACATCTTGCCAGTTTTAAAATTGAGAAGCTATTTACGTTGATTTTCTTAAATTGTTTGAATTTAGATTGGGTTTCCTTTTATAATATTCCTAGTTAGAATATTTGTCCTTATTCCTAATGTCACTTTGGGGTACGGCCCCCTTTTTGGTTATTGGCTCACAATTTTTACAAGTTCTGAGTATTCACAATTTTTATACGTTCTTAGTATCCATCCCTTGCTAATTTATGGATTTAAGTTCCTACAGTCTAGTTATTACCTATGTAGGATCTCCTAATTTTTATAATTTTTATGATTAGATGGTCTTATACCTAGTAGGTTATTTCCTTTTTTACTTGGTACATATTTTACGGAGTAGTAATTAATAGTTTTTTATTACATTTTCTTACATATATTTTTTACAATATGTACAATGTCTTTATGCATTTGTATGGTTGTGTTTATACACAGCTTTTTCATTACTATACTTGCTGACAAATGACATATTGTTGTCTTATCATTATCATTTTTTATGTCAAACATATCGTTTGTATTTGATAAGATGAAGATATATTTTTAAATGACATTCCAATGACATCACTTCTTTTTGCTGAGTATAAATGTTGTACTTTGTAATTTGATTTTAAATTTTCTCTGAGGAAGCCAAGCTAGTAAGCAAGGCGAAAATGCTGCTTAATAAATTTGCGTTAAGAAAAACAACTTTTTTGGCTTTTTGTAGCAGTTTCACTACTGTTTCTATTCGTATTGCTGGAGCAAGGTTACCGTGGTACTTTTTGTTTTTTAACACATTACAGCTATGCCAGATGTTTGCTGGGGGGGATATCCCACATGGCCATTTACTGGGGATGCTGGCTATGCACTGGAACCATGGATGATGACACCCATCAGAAATGCACACAACCTCAGAAGAATGCCATAATGAGGCACAAGTACAAACTAGGAACATCATAGAGCATTTGTTTCAGCTTTTGAAGTCACGGTTCCAGTGCCTCGATATATCTGGTGGAGCCCTGCAGTACACTCCAGTCACATGTACACAGATATTCACAGTATGTGGCAAGCTACACAGTATGATCCTGTGGAAACAGATGCAGCAGGACCAGCAAAGGGAAGGGATACACAGTCCCCCACCAGTGCCTAGGTCACCACATCCAGACTCACAGGAGGACTCGGAGGAGGAACCCCCTGATGAATTCCCTGTAGACAGATGTAGATGTGCCCAGTACAGCCTGACTTTGGCTAAGAGACAACACATAGCACATTCACTGACAACATAGTGTCCTAGGGACTGACATCTTACTCCTACTCACATACATATAGTAAAATTGTTGATGCCAGGCAACCCACACAACCTGTACCTATCTGTGTATTGGCTGTGTACTACCTGAACCACACAGAGTCAGCCCCAAACTATAGTTCTGCCAACTGCTAGTTTCGTAAGGTAATTCTCTAATCTGCACACTACTTGTCAGATTTAATATAATATGGTATTGTATGTATGGATCTGCTGCATTTATGCAAGGAAATATACTGGGCTATTTGGACAACTGTAACATCCACATGGGACTACAGATACCCAGTCCAATAGTATGTGTCCCCTAATAATCAGTAGGCCTCATGGTTGGAATATTCACTACATCAGCAATGAAAGTCAATAGTGTAGCCACTCTGAATTAACTCCCTCTTACACCAACGAACACATTTTCTTCAGCAAAATGAATCAGAGGGAGAAACATGGCAGAAATAATATAAAAAACTTTAATACGGTTAGCGCTTTCACATCACACATACTTCTTCAGACCATGAATGAAACAACATAAGCTAAAACATGATACTTCTTCCCAACAGTTGAAACTAAATTATACTGCTACTAATCTACCCATTCACTTAGAATATGTTGGGAATGTTAGAAAGGTACAAAATGTGATTAATAAAAAACTGGTCCATTTTGCAATCAGACTGTGAGATAGCTAGGACTGTAGGCCAGAGGCTAAGGTATTGTCATAAAAATAAAAAGAATCTCAAAAGGTTACTTTGTCAACCAAAAAAGTCCAAGGAGATAATTTACGGTCTTAATAAATGTGGGCAATGCAGTGTCTGTGATGTTTTGAGTGACAACAGGAGCTTCGTATATCCTATAACAAATAGGAAGTATGAATTCAAAGTTAAGGCAAACTGTAAAACAAGGAACTTAGTATATCTGGCTGTGTGTTTAGCTTGCCCTTCCTTTTATGTTGGCATGACCACTCACTCACTGAGAGAGAGGGTCAGGGAGCATTTGGCTGCCATCAGAAATAATGAACTAGATAGAAGTGTTCTAGCCAAACGTTATCTGTGCAGGGGGAATACATCATTTCCAATTCAAAGCTATTGAATGTATTTTTCAAGATTCAAGGCTGGGTGACATGAAAAATAAACTGGAATTGAGAGAGCTAAAATGGATTATTGAGTTACAGGCAGAAAAAGAACCAGGGCTCAATGATAAAACGTCCATTAAACCCTATCTAAAAACAAGACGTTTATAAAATCTGCTTATATTGTTCATGTTTTTTTAGAAACTCTGTATTTGTCTTGTATATATACCTGTTTTATTGATTTTTACTTCACCAATGAAATATCAGTTTGTGTATTAAATTGTTGGGGTTAGCAAACTGTAGTATGTCTCTGGCTAGATACCTATTAATATGGTGTTGCTTTAACTTGAATGCTGAATAGATGTAAATAATAAATTACAGCAACTTGGTAGAGTTTTGGAAGTATATAAAGTGGCTTTAGCTTATGTTGTTTTATTCATGGCCTGAAGAAGCATCTGTGATGTGACAGCACTAACCATATTAAAGTTTTTTATATTATTTCTGCCATGTTTCTCTCTTTGATTCATTTTGCTGAAGAATATTCACTACATCAGTTAAGGGAGATGTTAAACAATGGGGTCACATGATATTTGGACTACTGTCTATCCAAGCAGATCATGTGCTGTTGTTCCCCCACCCCCCAACACAGCAGTTTCCATATAACTGCTTTAACAGTAAGTTATCAATGGTACATCAGCAGGCCAGGCAATCTCAGGGCTGTAACACAGTACTCTAACACACATTGTATGTCCGACATAAAGCAGAAATAACAACATACATATTTATGTTGTTGAATGTGTGACGAATGACTCCTGTCTGTCTGGTAGCCTGTGTGGCTCAGTGGATTAGGGAAGTTAGTATAGGTCATGGTGTTGATGGTTCTAATCTGGAAGTATTTATATCTTTTGCACATGAGGTATTATTATGTCAGTATTTTCACATACTGTCATTCTCTGTGTGGTATAACATTATATACCTCATTTACATATTAAGTACGGCAGACAGCTTGGGAATGCCATGGACGTTTTAAGTGAAGTGCAGTACTGCAGAAACAGGGAAAGAAGTCAATGTCTGTGACATACCTCTTAACCTTTTAGTGCAAGAAATCTGGAAAACACCTGACAAAATGGGGGACAAAGGCCCACAAATAGGGGCATATTTTAAATATTGCTCTCATAAACTTAAAAAGTTGTGAGAATAACAAGGTTTGTTTCAAGAGACATTTTTCTGAAGGATTTGAAGTCAGAAACTCAAATGTATGTCATTATTTAGTGACCTCAGTCCTCAGTTCATCCAAATGATTTGCCAGAAAACCACAAATTTTATGAGTAACAGACCAAAATTATGAGCCAGAACTCTGGACATTCTGTGAAACTCTGGACAGTTGAGAAGTATGGTCTATAACACACAAAATCCTGGACTGGAATACAGGTAGGTGTGCCCTGGACTCACTTTATAAGCGCTGACAGTCACATTGGGCATGCCAAAACACTTAGTCAAAATGAGTGCAATTCTGTTGCCCTATCATCAAAATGCCCTGTTGTGTATAGATATGTCTATACATGCAGACATATACATATACATATCCATCTGTCACTATCTGTCTCTCTCATATACATAGTGTATCTATCACTATGTAGTGTCAAATAGATATATACCAATATATATATAGCGATATATATCACAATGATACATAGACTCTCCCCATATATCTACATGACACATATACATATCATCCACACACAGACAGCTACATTTATATATACATCTCTGTTAATTACATAAATATGTGTGTGGATGTCTGCATTGTCCTACATACCCTAATAATTGTGAGTAAATCTGCAGTATCACAAATCCATACTGTTGCTCAAAGGATCCAAACTAAGGATGCAACAGTGCATAATCCAATTACTCACAGACCCCTGTGCCTGCTGGATGTCACCACGTAGACAGACACAGGTGAGCAGGTGGTGTAATGTATAATGTTGCCAACACATGCATGGACAGGGAACATTGTCCCTGTCCACAGGTTTGCCTGTCTAACTGCAAGCAGCCACATATGGCCATACTGATAACTGTACACACATATCTAGGATAATAGCAGTTATCCAACTCATAGAATACTAGCTGCAGATAACAGTACAAAGCAATATCACTCTGCAGGCCACATATGCCATTCAGCATGAGCCTAGTTTGTGTATTGCACAAGTACTGTTCCTGCAATTACCTATGCAACAGACTCAACCTGTGGTGTATGTGATAAGTACTGTGATCTATAGTGAATAAGATTAGATAAGTATGGGTTCTAATCTCACTATAGGCCACTTGGTGTGCACATGTGTGTGTGCGTGTGTTTGTATCCCTCTGCATAACAACTGACATGCCCTTATGGGCTATCCACCTGCAATGGTTATGAGCATTTTGGCCCTGTAACTTGCTGCTGGCCTCCAAACTGCTCTCTTCTACAAGGCTTGATGAGGTCATCCACCTTAAGGCTACCAGCTGACAGTATAGGGTCAGACTTAAGCTGTGACACATGTGATAAATACTGTGATCTATAGTGTATAAGACTAGATAGGTAAGGGTTCTAATCTCACTCCAGGCTACTTGGTGCATGTGTATGTCCAGACGGCATAAACATGCTCACCTTGGTAACTAAGAAATAGGTAGGATTGTGCAGTATTTTATTTGTAGCATGTGATGTGGCGCCCCAAAAAAAGCTGACCACAATAAGGTCTGCTGATGCCATCAAGCATAATAAGTCCTATCAGTACTAGCAGACATGAGGTGTGTTGTGGGCATCACGTACTGTGATCTGTAGTGTTTATCATTACATAGGTAAGTGCTCTCATCTACATACAGACAACTTGCACTACATCTGTGCCTTGATGTGTCCTGTATGCAGTGATTGGAAGTGGTGCTAGCCTCAATATAGCCATGTTTGTGTGTGAGCCTGTTAGAGCATTTTACATCATGTTATGGAACCATAGAACATTTGAACTTCACTAGCATAATGGCCATACAGCCTTCACAATCACAGACATCTTTATATCTGTAGTAACAGAATCATCACATATTGCCCCAATCCAAGAGGGACACAGGAAGATGCCCTGGGGTGAGATGATGGTCACCAGCCAATCATACAGATGGCATGTCCTGAGTTGCATTGATGTGCTCTGTGTGCCATTTGGCAGGATTCTGTTTCAAGGGTGTATGTAAGTCTGCTAGACAAATCTCTCCCACAACCATATAGTATTAATGTCACATACGAGGTTAGTGTCCTTACAGTGAGTTCTTCCTACACATAGGCAGTATATGCAGTCAAGCAGGGTCACACATGCAAGGCACAGATCACCTCTGAGTAGTCTATATGCCACATGTGACAACGACACTCATTGCAGATGATCCCCATTGAACACATACTGAAGATGCAAAGTGTTCTTGTGAGGGACCATACTGTTCTGTGCAATTGCCAGTACTGCTTGGAAAGGTACATCACCAAATGGCAATTGCACCAGATATTGGCATGCTAAGGGAAGAGTACTTGGATGTTATGAGTATGTCATTTACAAGTGACTGTGGCCTCAGCTATGCCATATGATTCCTGTCATACCACTGTAAAAACATGGCAATCTGAGGCACATTAGGTGTAAACCTGTGTGACCAGGTCTGTGTGCCCAGTTTATTCACTGCTGCATATGTACATCACATGTTGCAACTGATGTGCTACTTACCAGGTACATAGATCTAACTGTTGGAAATGATACTACATATATATTTGCATGGAGTTTATGGCCATTAGTATATCAACAGGCATGTGTTTGCAATACTCTCTTGCAGGATAGTGACAAACCACAGAGACTCTATGAGTGCTCACAATTTGCAGGCATCAGTCAATACTGTTAGTCACACTCAGTCAGTAGTCATATGTATTGTGGCTGAATGGATTACAATCAGGACTTCAGCTTGTTGAGCACTGCTGCTTACAGATCAGCTATTGGAGGCAGATGTCCCTATGTTGCATATGTGTGCCAGAAATAGGCCATTTTGTGACCCCTCCAATGACAGTATCGTGGATGCCTAAGTGGGTGCTTTGTAAATGTTGCCTGAGTGGGGATATAGTCAAATGGCATGGCTCATTCTAGGGGGTTGCATGCCCTGATGTACCTTCACCCAGCTTCATGGTGACTGCCTCGGAAATGTCCACTAAGTGTAACAGTCATGCTCCCCTGTCATACATCTAAACTGTGTACAAGCAACTGTGTGTAGAGCACATATATGTGTGTGCTTATCAGCTCCATGATGATCGCTCTTATGGGCATACAGATATGGGTACTCAGACAAAAAGATGTATAGTTATGTTAATCAGTGGATGCACCACCTCTGTGCAAGGCTATAACTGACACTGGACCAAACACTGTTACTTTTGCTCAAAGCCAGATCATGCCTATCGACTGGAACTGGCAGAGCCCATTGACTGTTACACTATGCAATGGATGTCGGACATATGGCTCACTCCACCAACCATGGCCTGACAAGGTATATGACAATATTAGGCCAGCAGGCCTTGCTGGAAACTGTGTATGTCATGTACAGAGTGCTATGTCAGCTGGTGGATAGGCAAGTGTATGACAGTCATACTCTGGGAAGATAGCATTCAGAGATCTACTCTGCAATGGCGCCATTCGCCAGTGGAGTTCACCATCCTCCATTATTGGTGTACACCATCTACCTATTCCCTCTCTGCAGTCACAGCCACTGTCAGTGGCCTCTGACTGTGTACATTAGTAGGTGATTGCATACTGGGAGCTGTCACAGAATCCCAGACTGAACCAACAGTTATCCAGGATGGCCTAAGATACAGTCAGTTATACTCTGAGCCACTGACAAAGACTAACTGCCAACAACTGCACAATACCATCCTGTGGGAAATCATCCACCCCTGCAAAATACTGTAGTGTCTGCACACCACACACGGTTGAGCCATTAGACATGGAGTTATGGACCCAGAGAGTAATGTAGCCTTTGACTCTCACTGGTCAGTAAGATGTGGGGATGCATTCACTGTTGTGCAACCTATACTGACAGGATTGGGATGTAAATCCCAGGCTGTCACTGCTATACTAAATGTGGCAATCATCACACCTATCATTGTGTGCAATGGTACCCTTGCTATGTCACTACAAAGGCATATTGTGCAACTGTAGCAGCCATACAGGTTCCATGGTACACCAGTACACAGTATAGATAATATGTCCTATGGAGTCCGTGTCACAACTGTACATGTATAGTCTGTCCCCTACATGCTTTGGAGGGGATGTGTATGGCTCTATACCGGGAGGTGTTGGATCCCACTGTGTACCTCCTGTGTATCCATGACAGGACTAACACGTCTCACCTGTTCTGCATGCCTACAACATCACTGTGGTATACATAGTACATGCTGGAGAGACAGGTATGTAACACAGACAGCACGCCCTACATGAAACAGGCCACCCATGCATGTGAAGCACACATCTGCTGTAACACAGCATGTGCAGGTTACGAAATGGGATGCAGAACATGACAATCATAACTGGTGATAGGCAACTGTCTATACTGGACACAGGATATTTGTAGATGGGTCATCTCTGTCACCATAGCTTGTAGCTCTGTGTGTTCCCAAAACCCTGGTGACACTTATCAAGGGTAGCAGACCTGTTCACAGATTGGGGATACACAAGTACATTGAATGCCACCATTGCTCTTCTTAGCCTGTTATACACATATACACCTATGGAGCCATGCACGTATAGTGCTGTACCTTGCTGAAGACATATTTCTGCTGTGATGACATTCCATCCTGTGCTGCTTTATTGCTGCTGTGTATCCATAGATTATCCCAACAGACTTCTGAAACAGAAACAGGTCCATGACACACCTGTCATTATGTAACTATACAGCCATTACAACATCATACAACATAAGGTACACAAACGTATGTAGAGTACTCATGACAAATGCCAGCATACAGTATCTGTCATTAACCACTAAAAGTGGCTTGACAAAACAGCACTGCATTACACAAGCACATGTTAAGCAATATAGTCACCATGTGCATCACACACATAGCTTCATTTCCCTGCATCGATGGCGAGAATGACAAGGATGTGGCACAGTGAGTCAGGATGGGAAGCAGGTAAGATGGACCATGTAAAGGTGTCATGTGTGTCTGCAGGTGACCTGCATTTGACAGTGGTGTGTGAGGGTGTGCATGTACACAGTCAAGCTCAGTTTCTAGCCCTACTTGTGTGTGCATTGGACAGCTATGGACTGTACATGGTATAGTTGACAGTTCACCATCTCCAGCCCCAAACATGAGAACTGGCTCTGCGGTCCAAGACAGACATTGTCTCAGCCCACCTTCTGTCCACTGCATCAGACAACTGATCCAGGGTGTCCCCAATGCAATGGAGGCAGTCAAGGATGTCAGACTGTGCTGAATCCATAACCCTAAGCATACATCCAATGTTCTGTTCAGAACATGCCTGCACCTCCATGATGGCCCGAAACATGCACCGAGTGACCTATAATGCGACACCTGTGACAGGTGGTGGATGGAGAGCAGGCTACCTACAAGCACCCCTGTCAATCCGCCTGTGTGGGACATCATCAGCTGTCTAGCTATGGCCACTGTCTATACTCACTGAAGCCATTGTTGCCACACTTTCCTGTTCAATGTCCCCACCCTCTGACTGTCGAATATCTGTAGCCTCCGGGGACTAGGTATGTGTGGGCATACTGACTATGTGCAGTGACAATGGAGGCAGAAGTGGGATTTCTACCTCTGGGATATATTCAGCTCCCAACACCCCCATCTATGCCTCACTGTGGCCACCATCATCATCAGAGGCTGAAGAGACACTGACATCAGGTTGTGTAAGGGTCAGACACCAACCCCCCCCCCCCGGTCACTTGTGATAAGAAAGAAAAACACGGTACATGAGTACCTGCACTATTGTGTATGAAAAATCTACCAATACTCATAATGACAAAGACCCACAACTGGATTAGTGGTCAAACATTTTTCTTCTCCTCTTTTGTCCAAAAAAGACTTCTTCAGAACAAAATACACATTCATTTCAAGACCTTTATAACAATCACTTCAAGTTAATAAAATAAAACTTGACCAGTAACATTTACCTTTTAATTAATCATTATGAAACTATACTTGAGAAAACAACACATAAAAACCCAGTACACCTTTCTTAACAAATATATTGAAATACACGTTTCACTACCTAATTTATTTTCCTTTCAACCTTTTGTTTTTTAAAAGGCATTTTAGAGTAATTGCTTCATTTAAACCAGGAGGCTTATCTGCTCTTAACTGTCACTGCCAAAGTGTTTCATTTTGTTCAACTATACGCTGTGATTACCCCCTCTAAGATCCTTAGGTACCTGTTCCAGACTGGAAAATAAAAACATTCTACTTTGTTTACACATGAAATTATGTTTAAATAAAGCATTATTCTGGCTCTTAACTTTAATAGACTATAAATGTTCCTTAACAAAACAATGTCATGCTTATCAGGAACAGGACCATTATCTTAGCCAATACCTGATGGACCTGTGAAAAGTTAAGGGTGAGGTAATGTCAGTACCAATGCATGTTGCAGCACAACAAGATAATACATCCATATATCTCACATTTACAGTAGCTACTGTGTTACTTGTATTGGTCACATTCTGAGTATGAGAGTACAACTGAGGTTAAACCCCGCCAAGAACAAAGACCTGACACCCACATAAAAATATGTAGAGCCTGACACTCTTGACTGCTACAGTATTACAATTCTGATAACAGTAACCCTACCTGCATGCCCTTCTGCTGTTGAAACTGTGGCACCCACCTCCACGATGTATGGTGTAATGGATGCCTGGGAGCTGTCGTGTGTGCCTAAGTTAATCAGGAATTCCTTAGTGGCTGAGAGTGGCTGTTCTGCTGCAGGACCTCCACCAGTGACAGCATAATCCCTGGCTACATCTGCTGCCCTTTGTCGTGCAGCATTGATCATGTCTGTTGCATGGCTTTGAACCTGCTCATAAGTGCTGCCCTGATGGCCCATGCCATTCACATCACAGACATCTGCCCACAATGCCTTCCACTGTTCCCTGTTTTGCCTCCCCCTGGACAGTAGGATGTGATGATGTTGCCTTAGTCCTTCCAGTATAATTTCATTTTCCACATCAGAGAAGGCTGCATGGCATCTAGGGTACATGATTCCTGAAAGACAATTAAGGGGAACACATTACAGGATCACATACATTGAAGTACACTATATAGAGATACAGCAAAGACAAAATGGCTGGCACTATCCACTGCTTGCTCACACATGTCATACTCCACAATGTGCAAACATATTAAGTGTGTGGCTATAACTGAGATAGTAGCAATAGTCAGGTATTCCTGTGAGTGCCATGACAGATACTGCTGTATGATCATACACCCAACACTCGAGTCTACTGTGGTGTGTCCCCTATGGGCAACACTCCAATAATATGTCATAACAACAGTGCCACACAAATAGCAGTATGCTATTACAACCACTATAAAGGGACAGTCCAACGAGACCAGTGTGCCACAATGACAACAGACAATGCACCCTTGATGTATTCTACATCCTGTGTAGTTGTAAGACAGCAGGAGATCAATGATATGTCATTACCACAGGTCTAATCAGGCCTAATGCTGTAATCTCTTTTCCCTGTAAGTCTGGTCACCCACCTGCATCCTGTTGTGCACAAAATCAGGTACATACCTGATGGAGTACAGTACTCCTCTGTTGATATGTGGTGATAGTAAAGTTTTCACAAAGGCATGCTCTGTGTGAGGAAAGTCTCATACAGAATGGTTCCCCACAGCCAGCTGCTTGCCTTTTAAACATGCTTCTCATCAGCATGTGATTGCCTCTAAACCAGTCTGTGGGTCTGAAATGCTAATTGCAGCCAACACAGCTGATTTGCACTGTCATCCACCAATGACATGCAACCACTGTACAATATATAAGGCCTTTGTGTAGATTAGGGATCCTTTCTGATATGTTGTGCTGGACATTACTGAGGTGAGGAGACTAAATTGTCACAGAGGGTAGGTCTGTAGCAGAAACCTTTACATATAGATGTGTATGCTACAGGCTAGACACAAGCAAAGAGTGTGAACACTTTGGAGGACAACAAACTGTAGGAGTAGCTGTGGGAGCTGTGTCAGCCTTGTTGAAGAGGCAGAGTCAGAGTGAGGCTACCCTTTCCACTCCAATTAAGGCATGTGTTTAAGGTAAGTATGTTAGGCAACTGTATGACTAACAGAGTACTAGGCAACATGCTTGGTGTGTCCTTGAGTAAGATGGGGTATAAATATAAGAATATGTACACCATTTAAGCAACTGCCAGGCCATGTGTTATAGTTTGTTAGTAATTTGCAGTGTGCATGAGGGCAGGCCTTGCTACAAGCAAGGACTTCCAATGTGTATGTTAGCTGTGCAGCTGTGATAATCTGCACAGTGACTTTAGAAGAACTGTGTGGTGCACTCTGATATTAGTGGACCTCATTTGCAGTACTGGTATTGACATTCTCTGTGTTAATGCATGACGTGACACTTTATGCTCATAAGTTTTGCTATAGAGATATGTGAAGTGTGTTCCTACCTGCAGGCCTCTGACTTCCATCAGTGAAAAGCAGACACGTTATTTGAAATGCATTGTGTAGATAAAGAGTGCATGACTCAGTCATTAATTTCTGCCTTCACAATACCATACATTCACTTCTACACACCACTGGATTTGAACCCAGGACTATGTGTGGCAACATGTACTGTTTACAAGGCAAGTAACAGACTGAGCTACTGAGTCACTACTACAGCAGGTGTATTTGCAAGATATATGTAAGCACATACAGGCTGTGACATGCATTTTCTACATCCATCAGTATGTGCATGGCTTTATATGGATGTATGTGTGCACCAGGGTCCCAGTTGAACATGTATTTTGCCATTAATGCCTTAGCAGACGTCTTTCTACATGCTGCTGCTGAAGGGCACATTTACCTGCTATCACAGTCCTCACTTATGTCCATTATTATGCATTTGGCTGTCTAGTGTTGCACTATTGCACCAGAGTCCAAGGTACACTGCCATTTTTTCCATTACTATTTGGCAAGTTTGAATGCTGCGGCACGTCACACAGCTCTGCTGAAACATGCTTAATGACTGTAACTGGCAAGTATTATGTTTAGTTTAAACCACCAGTTTTAATTAAGAATTATGTGGCATGGCAGGTTAATATAGTGGTCTGCAGGTGCGATGGTCTTGAGTCTGAAACATGGGACAGGTGTCTATTTTATGTGTATATTACAAGTTTAAAAACGCATATAGTCAATATAGCTCTATTTAGCTGAGCTTAGCGAAGCAGCATGACATGGAGCGTTGTGCAGCAATGCGCTAAAAAATATAAAGAAAAGAAAAATGGGGAGATAGGAAAGTGGTGAAATGGGGTGCAAGCAGGGGGCAAAACATAGTAAAAGGCAGGTAGGGATGTGCAGGAAGGGTGTAGGAAAGAAAAATAGCTATCTGTTATTTGTACAGCAACAACTGTGCAATTTGACAGAATTTGCACATGAATTTGAGCTCTCAACCCCAGAGAGAGGGGTGAGGACAATATAACTGCATTGTCAAGCCAGTTGGACCAAATTACATGTGTCCAGTGGACACGTGTAAGAAATGGAGAGCTATGTATGGGATGATATTTTTTTTCTGAACAGGTGCCTATTTTTTTTTTAAGGTGAGAGTGGAATGTTGGGGAAGGGGCATAGGTACATGTGGGGGAGGTAAGTTGTGTAGATGAGGATGCATTTGCACACAGACAAGACAGCAGACAGGGGCAGTGTGTGACACATGAGGTGGGTGAACACCTTTGATAGGAAGGGTGTTGTGGAATCCAAGTCCCATGTGCCTCCAGAAGGAAGCAGCATGGCTCACATCCCCACCCGTGGCACTGTCAGTATTTCGCCTTAACTGCCATGGGGTTGGCAGTGCTGGAGGCTGGGAACCTGGGTGAGGCTACCCCACCAGGTTGGCCAGCATGCCCTCAAATCATCTCAGGTTGCGGTCAAACCCATGGTAGACTATCCTGTGCACCAAGACTGGTAGCTCAGCCCAGGTGACAACACCCTTCCCAGAGGGGGCCCCATCACTGTCCCATGGGGCAGTACTATCCTACACCACAGGTAGTGCAGGGGCAGCAGAGGGGGCACCACCAGTCTGAGTCCCAGACATGTTGGGTCCTAGTGCCACAGCCGGTTGAGGCAAGGTATGCGATTAAGCCAGAACCAGCCTACTTTGACGTGCTGTGGTAAATGAGATATAGCAATAAGTTAGTAATAACCAAATTATTTTTAGTATTAACATAATGGAACATCATTGTAATTAAGCCAAATACATATTAATGTATATTATGTGTAACACAACAGTAAACAACATAACAGTCAGTATGTTAACAGCATGCCAGTAAGAAGTAAACCATAAGGCCAACAAAACAGTTTAACAAAATATGTTAATATAGAATCATAATAACACATAACAATAATACATCACATTTTGCAAAAATATAGTTAGTTTAGCCAAAATATGTTAATATTAAATCATAATATTAAATACTAATAATAAATAAATGAAGATAATGGGTGGGGAGAGAGAGAGAGAAACAATCCATTACTGACAAAGCAGACTCTATCCCTAAAAACACTGATAATAAATACTCTACAGGTGTGTAGTGTCAGTTTGAGTATACTTACTACAATTCTTCTACAGCTGATGTAGCACATACATATCTCTCAAGCTGTTAGCATGGGTCAGTTTGGGCTGAGCAATAACAAATGCAGGTACACACTACACAGAACACGTTCACATAATGTGGACTTCTATAGCTACCAAGGTGATCTGTAAGCAGATTTGGTAACACATTGCATTCCAGGTAATAATTTTTCTGGTAATCCTGTGACAGCCGGACTAGGAAGTTTTAATGACATTATGAGAACTTCTGACACTTGAGAGGCATGTTTGTGTACAGTACATAAACCAGGCACCCATCATGCCTTAGTTGGCAGGCATGGGAATAGAACTCAATAGCTGTGACTGCAGGGGACAGCTGCAAAAAATGCAGCATTGACTGCAGCAGCTTAGTACAGACATGCAAGGAACACAGCCGTTCTGGGAATGTGTAGACAGTTGTATTTAGGAATCAGCAATGCTGCTTAACACTTTATTGGCATTGCTGATAAGTGTCTGTGAAATGTTAGCACAATCATATCTGCTCATAACATGGGCTACCTCAACCATATACCATTTGTTCCTGGAGTGGGATAAAAAGAGAGCATTATGTGACTGAATTTGTTTTGCATTCTAGAACTATTACAGTGCTATACTGGACTGCAATGGTGGCTGGTGACTTCAAATCAAAGGGGGGCTGCGGAGACAGTTGAATGGATGGGGCCAATGGGAAGGGGTGTGACCAACTAGAAAGTGGTGGAGCTATGCTTAAAATGACAAAAAACTGAGACTTTAATTAAATACACTGCCTTGGGTGCCAAACCGTCATCATGAGAGTCCAATCAAGACAAAATGAAGTATAGAAGAAAAAAATATTTCGATGCATTGGCTACATGATAGCTTACTTAATATCTAGATGGAAGCACAAAGGTTGTGAGGCATGAAAAAACAAATTGCTTTTTAAATACATTACTGGAATGCCAGTCTAAATCAAGTACAAGAAAAACAAGCAGCACTCAACTCAAACCACTTCTCCTTGCGCTGCAGTTCTAATTATAATTTATATTCAGCTTTATAAAAGTACCAAGTAACATGCTAAAAGTAACAATCTGTGTGATACCCCCACTTGTAAAAATGTTTCTTATCCAAAAATGACCTGCTGCCTGACACAACTATCTACTTGTTTCATAGGGAAAACATGATCAAAGTAAAAAATGAACAGTAAACAAGAAACAAGCTCAAGATAAATTGCTTAAAGGATTACTGCACAAGGTATGGACCACACATGATAGATTGGCATTCTGTTTAGTTTACGGGTAAAGCCTGCAAAGATGACTGCAAGTCTCCAACAAATGTAATGAGCTTCTGAAAATACTGTAATCCTGTCCTTTATTACAAATACTGTGTTCATTTCAATAACTAAGGCTTATATATTATCTAGTTATGTAAATATTCTCTGCATGGCAACAACAAAAAGGCTGTCAATGTTGGTAATTCTTTAACAGTATGCCTGTTAAACTTACTCGCATCTTACAATCTCAGACAAGCTTATCTGGTAGTCATTAAAGCATTGCTACTTAAACACAGTGCAACAGGCACTGCAACAACATGCATTTTCTGAATAATAAGAAGCATAAATCAACAGTATAAAAATATGACAGAAAACCAGAACATTCTGCAAAATCAAGGACAGATGAAAAGCCACTGTAGTACTTGTGTCTACCTTGGATGGGGGGATATGCTGCACACTTACACTGCATACCTGCTCCTTGCCTTGCTTGGATACATCCAGAGTCACTACATGGGGGAGTGGGGTGCAACAAGTATGTCACAATTTGAAATGTCTCTGGGTGATGGTGATGGCCCTGACACATTTTTCATAGCTCTCAAACTCAGAGCAAAAAATCTGGACAAAGCCATAAATAGAAGTGGGACAAAGGCCCAAAACTAAGGACAATTGTTAAATATTGCTCTTATATACTTAGAACGATAATAGAATAGTAGGCCTTGCATTAGTATGCATTTTCTGAAGGGTATGAAATCGGAAACTCAAATGTCTGTCATTATTTTCTATCTTTAATCTTTAATGATTTGCCACTGATTTGCCAGAAAACCACAATTTTATGAAAAATGGACCAAAAATGTGATGCAAAAATATAAAATAGTCACACAATCCAACTGGGAACCTGTCAAAGAAGGGACACTTTTTTAATATCAGTACTGTTAAGTTGAGCAGCTGACAAAATAAGAGAATATGCATGCATTTCTGAAATAAAAGTAATCTATAACTCTGATCATTACAATTATTTATTAATTGTAAACCCTCCACGTTTTCTTCCAAAATTGCCATTTTGCGGAGGGATTATTAGGAGGAGAGTAACATTTTCAGCCAAATTCAGGGACAGGTGAGAGGTGTGGATATGCCTAATTCTATAAATGATTAATTTGTGCATACCGCTCAACCTCTTAATGCAGGAAATGGACAAGGCCAAATATATTGGGGGAACATACAGGTAGTACTAAAAATTGCACTTGTATAATCTTAGACAGTTGGCAGAATAATAGGTCTTGCTTTAGCATACATTTTTCTGAAGGGTATGAAGTCTGAAACTCAATGTCTGTCATTATTTAGTGACTTTATTCCTAAACGAGTTGCCAGAAAACCACAAATTGTATGAGGAACAAACCAAAAAAAAAAAATAAGAAGCAAAAATCTACTCATTCTGTGAAAATCTGGACAGTGGAGTGGTATAGTTCAGCCGGGGCTGTCTTTCAGTTTTCTGCCCTTCCCTCATCACAAAATCATGGTCGAATGGGCCCCCCCTGCAGCCATTCCAATGTCCCATTACTTGGTTATTTCATTCCATTTACCATAAACACTGTAATGTGCATACTGCTTTACTTCTACGATGATTTGGATTTCATTTAAAAGTTTTATTTTACATTTTATAGTACAAACACTAATAGGCGTCTGCTAAACAAAGCAATGCAGTCTCACAATGAAAATAGATGTTAGCATTAAAACTTCTCTGCCCTTGAAACTCACATTCACTGAAAGAGCATTGAAACTCACATTCAAAGAAAATGCATCTGGCCAGTGACTGATAAAGATTAACTTTGCGCTGTTTTCAAATCATAGGCCCTTTGCACACAAAATATACATGTGTTCTTTGATACATCTCCCTGACTGTATTAAATTATATTCCTTGTATAATACAGTACAGTTGTTAGACGGCATTTTAAATTTATTGTTTTCAACATTTTTCCAGTAAGCACCAAAACAAAATGCATGCGCCAGTAATGACAAAACTGCCCAGTTCAGAACATTTCCATCATAAAAGTCTACTCAAATTTCTACAATCTACTAGTGTCAGTAAATATGCACAATCTCTGCAGAAGTAAACGTCATCTAAATAATTCCACATTAAAGAGATTTGTAACTAATGAAGAGGTTGCTGCTAGCAAACAACTTTATATTTCATTGTTTCATCTACAAATAAAATGCTTGTTGCCCTTGAGGAATAAATTTCCATGTTACATTAAAAAAATGATAAGCTAGTAATATTGCAATAGGGAATGGCTGGCAAACTGATAACAGGTTGATAGTTACTAGGTATCTCCGCCAAAGAGGACATTCTCAGGACTGCAACATCCACCCCCTTTAAAAGTACAACACAGTACAGTATCAGCAATGCATTTACATACTGTGGGAACAGAACCTACAGCCTTCTCCATCAAAAGCAAGTGCACTACTTGTTGTGCTATTAACAATGCAAGCAAAGTCAGCATAAGCAGTACTAAACTACTCTTCCCCTGAAGCTCTTAGCTCCTTGTAAAATCCAATCGACACTCAACTGTATCTCTCAACTTTGCAGCACATGAGCACAAGAAATCTGGAAAAAGCCAAAATTTATTGGAGGGGGACAAAAGCCCAAAAAACAGGGACACATTTTAAACATCACTTGTATAACCTTGGAAAGTTGCTAGCACAAAATGCTGTGCTACCACCATGCATTTCACTGCCAAGTCCTGAACCTAGGACCTTGTGTACTACAGTCAGAGCAACATACCACCATGCCAAATCAGCTGCTTCTTGAAAGTTATGAAGGCTAAAACTTAAATGGCTATCATTTAGTGAATTCAGTTCTCACCATAGCAATCAACATCTTAGCACAAAACACCTGGACAAAGCCAATAATGGGGGAATACTGCCCCCAAACATATTCAGTGAATTCAGTTCTCACCATAGTTTTCAACCTCTTAGCACAAAAAAAACCTGCACAAAGCCAATAATGGGGGAATACAGTCCAAAAATAGGGACAAATTTCAAATATTGATCTTATAAACTTAGAAAATTGCTAGAATAAAATGTTTTGTGTTACCATGTACTTCTGAAGAATATGAAGTCTGAAATTCAAATGTCTGTCATTATTTAGTGAATTCAAAATCCAGAAAACCACAGATTTTATGAGGAACAGAACAGAACCAAAAATGAGGCAAAAATCTGAATTATTTTTCTCAAGTGGTGGTGAGTTGGGAATTCAGGCTCTTGCTACCTGCACCCAAAGTTGAGGGTTTGAGCTTGAGTTACTCTCTCTAGCCACCAGTTAAAGTTAACTGGGGCATTCCTGCAGAGTTCCCCATGAGTTCAAATTGCAGCAGCAGCTCCTGTTTCTCAGTGCCAGAATGCCATGCACACTCATTCTGAGCATGCACAGACTGCAGACTTAGCAATCCAATCCCCTTCCAGTCTATGCAGTTGTAACTGCATAGACTTCTGTGGCAGCTGTAGACTGCTGCCTTTTTTCTGAATCTGGACTAGTTAAACAGCAGTCCAGATTCAAGTTTCCAAGCACGCATGTGTGGAGTTCCGGGATGTTTTTTAATTTTGGTTTACAGCTGGGGGGGGCTGCAGTCCTGCAGTCCAATATCACGAGCCACCACTGCTTGAATGCAGTGACAGTAGAACAGACATGCATGGCATACAGCCATGTTGCATTTATTTAAACAGATTTCTTTATGAATCAACAATGCTGCTTAACACTTTATTGGTATTGCTGATAAGTGTCTGTGAAATGTAACCACAATCATATCTGTTCATAACATGGGCTACCTCACCCATATACCTTTTGTTCCTGGAGTGGGAGAAAAAGACAGTATTATGTGACTGAATTAGTTTTGCATTCTATAACAATTACAGTGCTATACTTGACTGCAGTGACTGTAGAACACACATGCATGGAATAACGCCATTCTGCATTTATTAAAACAGATTTCTGCAGGAATCAATAAGGCTGCTTAACACTTATTAGTATTGCTGATAAATGTTTGTGAAGTCCACACAATATCTGCCTATAGAGTGGGCTACCTCACCAGAGCATTATGTGACCGATATTGGTCTGGAGAAAGCCTTGGACAGTACTATGAGTTAAATACTACTATTTGCAGGCCATTAGTTTTGTATTCTACAGGTATTACAGTGTTACACTTGACTGCAGCAACCTTACCATAGACAAGCAATGCATACAGCTCTACTGCAATGGTTATGACAACACAATCATGTTGTACATCATTTTGCTTACTGTTATTGGTATTGTTTATTGTTTATTGCAATAGAGTTCTTATTGTTCATTTATTGCACTATAGCTCTAATTGCCCATTTATTGCACTACAGTTCTACTTGCCCATTTATTGCACTACAGTTTTTAATGTGTATACTTTATTGCAGTGCATGCTTTACTCTTTCTTGCTTATTGCACTACAGTTAGCATAATAAATCTGTACATACCACACTCACTGTGCAACCTGGTCAGGCACCCAGCATGGGACTCAACATTGCAAGCCCTCTCAGCTGCAGCCATTGGGAGAGAAACACACCATTATGCATACCAGTTTAGCAGACATTCAGCTTGCATATTGGTAAAACAGTGGAAAACATACTTGCATATTTGTGGGAGAATTCCCAGCTCCAGCGTCATGGACCCAGGTGTCCAAGGTTTCCCTCTTTCTCCTGTTCAGGCCATCATAATGGTGAAGACACTGCTCACCTGTGTGGGGGATACCAGTAACACCAGTGAATTCCCTGGCCAACTGGTCCCAGGCCTCCACCATACACCCAGAGCCCTGGAATCCATCGTGCTGCAGCCTGGGTTCATGATGTTTTACCAGGAGCCCAACAAAGTCCCTGGACTCTTGAACACCCCATCTCTGTGCCTGAAAGCAAGCACCTTCACCAGCACTGCCTGCCATATCACCAGCTGATCAGATGATAAAAGACTGTTGCAGAATTCCCACCTATTGCGCCTAATATAGGTTGTTTTTCCACCTTTACACATCATTAAACAACATTCAAAAAAGCACCAAATTGCTTAGCATCGCACAAACCATCCAAGCACAAATAACCACTGTGAAACTCACACAACTGAGGTTTTAGCTAAGCTTAGCACCACGCAAACAAAAGTAGTCATTAGCATGTTTAAGCAGTGTTCAGCACAGCAGTGCCATATTTCACAAATTTGTTTTTAAAATTACACATATATAATAAATTAAATTACATTGCTATTGACTCAAGCCAAAGACCTACTAAGCATTAGGCTGTATCTCTAACCATTTAGCTATTTGGATATTATGAAAACTGGTATGCCTTCACATATACTACTGGGCTACCTGTTAGCCTTGCTAAGCACTGCAGTGCGCCATGCAAACATGCTTAAATAGACCTAGACATAAATAATTAATTAATTACATCCGGTTTCTATTTTTAGATATCTAGTAACTGTCTACCATGTATGTATGAATACCTCTCATCTCTGCGGCACTCAATGCCATACTGTGCGAACAGCAATTTAAAAGAAAAACAGAAAAAAATTTAAATAAGAAAAATATGTAATTATGACAATTAATGACATCCAGTTTCTATTTTTCGATGTCTGGCAGGTGTCAGCTGTCTATATGTGAGCACAACTTGGAATTGCTGCACTCCGTGCCATGCAAACATACAAAAAAGGAAAAAAAATTAAAATACAATGTTACACATTTGAACAAATTCACAGCATTTCAACAGTAGCAGGGAGCAGTACAGGGAGTCTCACCCTGTATACATCCACAACCATGGGTAGCCTCTATACTTCTCCCTACACTGATTCAATATCCCTGTTCCTATGCTCTCCCTCGGCAGCATGCCATCGTTAATATGCATGGTGTGCTGATGATGGGGGGCCATGTCTGTGTATATGGATACATTCAGTGTAGGCCCTGCATGGTGCCTACATAGATTTTATGAAATCCTGGGGTTAATCTACTGCTTTTTCTTTTCTTATCTTTGTACAATAATTAGTATTGCCTTTAGGTCTTATATATAATGACTAGTAAGTAAACATATACATCAGGATTAATTGCCTTTTACTTGTTTTTAACATTAATTTATGCAGTTATTTTTTTCTCTACATTCAAAATGCTTAACAGACTTAATTATCTAAACAGTTTTGTTCATATTGATTTTTTTTTTGTTGTTAATTAAATACAAATCATTTCCTTTAAAATGAATGGTCTTTAGCTGATTTTATGTAAAGGCTTAGTCTTAATCAGTTTGTTTGTACTAATAATT
Source organism: Protopterus annectens (assembly GCF_019279795.1). Classification (NCBI taxonomy): domain Eukaryota; kingdom Metazoa; phylum Chordata; order Ceratodontiformes; family Protopteridae; genus Protopterus; species Protopterus annectens. The sequence goes on along the minus strand of NC_056737.1, from coordinate 1,303,191,230 downwards.
TAAAAGTAATGTTAGCTTACCATTCAAGCATTTAAAGGTCATTTACCTCATGCTAAACTGACGTACATTATATCTCTATATATATATATATATTGTTATTCATTGGTTATGGTTTACCATTAACATATGTTCTGCAGTAAACGTTATTTTGGCCATTTGTTTTATTATTATGTATTACAATGGCTGCATTTTACAATATCTTTTTGAATTACCTATGTTGTTGGCTTTATGCTGTAACTGTTATTGGCATGCTGTTAATATACTGACTGCTACATTTTTTATTGTCGTGTTCCTTATAATATACATTGAAATTTGATTGCGTTATTTCCAATGTTCTGGCATGCTATTACTAACAAAATGTTTTGTTCATAACTAAACTATACACATTCCTTACCATTATCACTACAGCATGACAGTGTAGGCCAGTTCCTGCTGATCTGCCTACCCTACCTCAGCCAGCCATGGCACCGGGTACCAGCTCATCTGGGACCCAGGCTCATGATGGCCCTCCATTGGCACTGCACCACCTTTGGGTGGAACTCCCAGGAGCAGTGGTGGAGTGGAGGTAGTCACCTAGGATCAACTACCAGCTATGGTGAGCAGGATTGTTTATAGGAGCTATGCACCAGATTGAGGGTGGACTCAAAAACCTGTGGGGCCTGCTGGCCCTGACACCCAGCCTCCAGCACAGCCACCTTCCGGACAGTGAAGGAGCAGTGCTGACTGCCTGTGGGTGGGGATCTCAGTCATGCTGCTGCCATCTGGAGGCACATGCACCTCAGATCCCACAACACTCTCCCCATCCAAGGTGTTTACCCCCTTGTCACACACAGCCCCTGTCTGCTGTCTTGTCTGTCTTTTCTGCCTACAAATGCAACTTTTCCTACCTCACTTATCTTCCCAGATATACCTACATCCCTCCCCAACATTCCACTCTCTCTCCTTATAAAAAAGGGTACCTGTCCCACAAAAAATATTGCCCCATCCATAGCTCTCTATTTTGCACACATGTCCACTGGACACAACTAATTAGGTCCAATTGGCTTGCCAACACATTTATGTTGTTTTCACCCCTCTCTCTGAGATGTGAGGGTCCAAATTAATGTACAAAATCTGTAAAAATGCACAGCTGTTGCTGTACAAGAAATGGAGAGCTATGATCCTTTCCTACACCCATCCTGCACATCCCTACCTGCCATCCATTATGTTTTCCCCCTGCTTTTCCCCATTTCACCACTGTTCTATCATCCCCTTTTTCTTTGCTTTTTCTAGATTTAACATGAGGTTTGTGCAGAGCTAAGCAGCGTGTCATGCAAAGCCACCCAAACCTGCTTAAATGTGCTTAAAAGTGCCTTAATGAGCTTATGTGTTTCTCACAGTGTTAGGCGCATCTGCAAAACAATTACCCCTGCCATATCTCAAACCTGCCCCCTGTCAATTACAGCACAGTGTATTAGCCCACTAGACCACTCAGCTCTGAATTAAAGCAGATGTTTCCAGCAACATATACTGATTGCCACTGACACCCTATAAGTACATATAACGGGAAAAATGGGAGTGTACTTGAGACTGTGATGCAAACACTACACCAGTACACAGCCAAATAAATAATAATGGATGTGCAAGAGGCCTGGGATAGCAGGTCTACCTGTCAAATGTACAGAATTTTGCAGAATGTCCAGAGTTTTGCCCCCTATTTTTGGCCCGGTTTTCTTAAAATATATGTTTCTGGCAAAGTAGTGGTAAGTCATTAAAGATCAAGGTTAGAAAATCATGACAGACGTTTGAGTGTCACACATCATACAATTCAGAAAACACATGCTAATGCAATTCCTGTTAGTCTATCAACATTCTATGATTGTAAGTGCAATATTTAAAGAATGTCCCTATTTTGGGGCCTTTGTCCCACTTGTATTTAAGGTTTTGTACAGAGTTCTTGCTCTAAGAGGTTGAGAGGTATGATAGCAGATAAGTGTTCCCTTTTATCAGCAACATCTTTAAACACACCTGCTAAAGCAGCAATGGCAAAGTACATATGTCTACAACTGCACAACAACTGCCTTTGAAAGCCATTCACATAATGATGAATGCAGACGTGTGTCACAGACTGTATGTATGCACATATATCTTGCAAATAGAGCCATGACAGCATTGACTCAGTAGCTCAGTTGGTTAAATACCTTGTATGTAATATATTTTGCCACCCACAGTCCTAGATTTGAATCCAGTGTGTTGCACTTCAATTACATTGTTGTGAATTCAGCAAGTAATGACAGAGTCATCCAATTTTAACTCACACAGGTTGTTGCTACTGAATTAACTGCCACCCATGTTTGCAAGTTAAAGGCCTGTAGGTAGGGACATACTGCACATATTCGTATAGCCTAACTATATGTTGCCTACTACTCTGTGATTGGCACTGTTACATAACAATGTACCCTTAAGCACATGCCTCAAGTGGACTGTAAAGGGTACCCTTACCCTGGCTCTGCTGTAATGACAGAGCTGACACTGTTGCCTCAGTTACACATACAGCTTGCTGTCCCCCAAAGTGTTCACACTCCCCCCATGTGTCCTAGACTACAGTGGCAGCTCCAGCCTACAACATACTCAGCTGTATGTTAAGCTAGCTGCTACAGACCTGCCATACTTCACACCCAATAGAACAAGGGATCTAGACAAAACCATACATAAAGAGCGGGGGGGGTCAAAGATCCAGCGACACGGACATGTTTCACAGTTTTCCCCTGCAAAGATAGTGAGCTGATAGAATAACAGCTACTGCATCACCATGCGCATTCTAACCGTTATGATGTCTGATACTCATATGTCTCTCTCCCCTTATTGACCTCAACCAACAATGTTTAACACTGAACTGCCAAGTAATCACAATGTCATGGGACAATGGCCAAACATAGCATGCAAAACTGTTGACATACCTTATAAATCTCAACAGTGTACAGTATTTGTACCTACCCTCTGTGATGCTGTAGTCTCCACACCTCACTAATGTCCATCACAAAGACTAAGAAAGGGGCAAAGGCCTACATGAAGGCCTTAAATATTGCACTGTGGTGCCATGTCATTGGTTAATGAAAGTGCAACCCAGCTGTTTTGGATGCAATAAGCAAGTCTGGACCAGAGATTGGTGCATAGATAATTACCTGTTAACGAGCATTGCCTACAAAAGGCAATCAACTGCCTATGGCGAACAGGTCTGTATGTTGCTTTACCAAGATAGACTATGATTTAGCAAGCTGTTTGCTGAGGATTTGTTCACAAAAGGATTACATCACTCTACCAGTTTTCTAATACATGTTCCCATATAATGGGACACAGATAGGAGGATGAAGTATGGGGAAATAGGGATTTCAACAGTAGGCCTGTAGTATATTTATGGGAATGACATGTAGTTGATACTCTGCTGTCCAACAGATACAGGCATGCCTCTCAGCTGTGCCTGCGTTGAATCAAATCACAGCTCTGGCCCTATCACTCCCTCCTTCAATGGTTGGCTCCTATACAAATGCTAGTGGATTATGAGATAGACATATTGACAATAAGTAAGGGTGGACACAGCTGGAATATCACATGTTATTCAGCTCCTCTCAGTCTGTGAATGTCATACAGAAATAGTTCAGACATTGTAAAGGTGTCCCTGATATACTCTGGCTAGGTTACTGTTTTGTTGACATTTGTACCGCATTGCTTGGGAGCTATGGCTAACATACCTGTCAACCCCCTACAGCAGGAATTCAGGTCATGGCCATTATTACTGGGGGACACAGGCCCAAACTCAGCAACAGACTGTACATATTGGCCATACAAAATAATATGAATAGACCAACAGATATTACTGTAGCATAAGTGTTTTCTGAGGGGTCTGGCATGTGACAGCCAGATTCTGTATATTCTGGGAACAGCCATCAATTATTGGCCAACTGTTTGTCAGACATCCACATGTTTGTGCCAAAAGGACCACATATATCAGGAACACGTACACATTCCACAAACATCTGTGTACTGGAGAGGTATGATGCCTACAGGGAAGCTACACTACAGCAGATTTGCCTTGCTGTCTGTCATTGTGGCACACTGGTGTTGCTGGATTGTCCCCATATACTTGCAATAACACAAACCTATTTGCCTGAGAGAGGCTGTATGACATAGTAGTGGGACTTGGCCCATAGGAGACACACCACAGTAGATGGCATTGATGGGTGTAGAGAAATACAGCAGACTCTGTCACAGCACACAGGGACATAACCAGTATTGCTACTATGTTGGTGATAGCCACACATGTAGTGTGTTGATAGACTGTGGGGTATGACGTGGGAGGTAGCAGTGGATAGTGCAGGCCATTTTGGTAATGCAGGGTCTGTATATAGTGGATGTCCACATATCTGGTCCTGTGATGTGTTCTTCTCTTGTTGTCTTTCAGGAAGGATATATCAATGGAGGCATCCACCATTTACAGCCACTGAAAATAATATTATCCTGGATGGCCTTGGACTGCATCATAACATTCTGCTGTCCAGCAGTAGCCAACATCCTGAATAGTGTGCAGCATTGTGGGGTGAACTTGTCGGGGTGGTTAACGAAAGTGGACATCAGGACAGGACGTACAAGCAGGTCCACCACAGGGACAAGGATATGCTCAATGCTGCATATCAAAGGGCAGCTGCTATGGCCAGGGATTGTGCTGCCACTGGTGGAGGGACTGCAACAGAACAACCACTCTCAGCCACAGAGGAATTCCTGGTGAACCTAGGATCAACCACCAGCTCCCAAGCATCCATCACCCCATACATCCTGGAGGTGGGTGCCACAGCATCCACAGCAGAGGACTGTCCAGGTAAGCTTCCTGTGTTCATCACTGTAATACTGTATCAGTCATTGTGGCAGCCTCTGCATACCAGTACACATGTGTCAGGTCTTTCTGCATTGGGGGTTGGTTTTATTGCACAGTTGTGCACACATGCTCAGAATGTCAGCAATGTAGGCAGTATCACATTAGCTACTGTACACATAGATATACACACATATTACCCTATAACAATGTAACATTTGATATTACTAACAATAATTCTCCCCCATATTTTCATAGGTCCATAAGGTGTGGCTGGAGTCCAAGGTCCTATACCTGGTAAGTGTGATACTGTTGTTTTACAGATCATATATACCCTAAGAATGTTAAGGGCTGTCATTTTTCCCTAGGCACAACTGTTATGCTTAGCCAGAGTACAATAGTTGTATGTTCAATTTCGGAGGGTTAACTGAAGTGCATTGAATGAGTAATAACAGTTGTGTATTTTCAGGAGTAGTAACACATTTGCACTTATTTTTGAGAAGGACTATGCAGCCTGCTATGCAGGAGGCAATCACTCACAGATGCCTGTTCACACACAATATGGAGGTGGTACATACCTGAGGCAGTGATACTATAACTGGCATAGTATGCTCAAGAAGGGTGCAGTGTGTTTTGGGTGTAGGTATATCAGACATATTGCTTATCTCACAGGTGTACAGTATGGGCAACATTAACCGGACATAGCTGCAGTGCATGTTATAAAGGGCCTGTCTTGTCTGTGTATGTTGTGTGTGTGTTATGCAATGGATCAGAAATAAGCTGTGGCACGTGTAATGCAGTTGTGGCTCCTCGTGTGTGTGTGTGTGTGTGTGTGTGTGTGTGTGTGTGTGTGTGTGTGTGTGTGTGTGTGTGTGTGTGTGTGTGTGTGCGTGTGTGCGTGTGTGCGTGTGTGTGTGTGTGTGTGTGTGTGTGTGTGTGTGTGTGTGTGTGTGTGGATCACCATACATATAGTAATGTACTTATTTTGTCTTCCTCCTCCTCACAGGTGAACATGGGGGTTGGAGTCTTCCCCCTCACAACCTGATGTCAGGGTCTCATCGGACTCTGATAATGATGGTGGCCATAGTGAGGCACATGTGGGGTTGTTGGGGGCTGAATCTGTCCCAGGGGTTGACATCCCACTTCCTCCCCCATTGTCCCCACACACAGTCAGTATGCCCACACATACCCAGTCACCTGAGGCCACAGATATTGGACATTCAGAGTGGGGTGTCATCAAACAGGACAGTGTGGCAACTATGGCATCAGTGAGTGTAGACACTGGCCATAGCCAGAGAGCTGGTGAGGTCCCACACAGGCAGATTGACAGGAGTGCTCAAAGGAGCACTGCTGCCCATCCACCACCTGTCACAGGTGTCACATCATGAGTCACTCGCCACATGTTTTGGTCCTTCATGGGGGTACAGGCATGTTCCAAACATAAGACCATTTTACTGATGTAGTGGACAGATGGTGGGCTGAGACAGTGTTAGTCTTTCACTGCACATTGTCTGTGCTGGAACATCTGGTTGGAGTACTGCATCGGACATGTGGACATATGTCAGCAACATCATCTGCTGAGAGTCCACATGGCTGTGCACACTCACACTCCTGTAGTGGCAGTACATCCAGCACTACAGAAGGGAGTGTACTGTCCACATCATGACATGGCAGGCCATGGGCATGTAGTCCTGGATGGTGCCATGGTGGACACAGGCCAAGCAGACACTAGTCAACATCAGCAACTAGCACCGCATCTGATTCTGGGCATGGTGGTGCCAGTGCCACTCCTGTAAGAGCCAGTTCCCATGTTCGTGGCCGGAGATGGTGAACTGTCCACTCTGTCATATACAGCCCACAGCTATCCAACATACACATGTGTAGAGCTAGCACTGGGCTTGACTGTGTGCATGCACACACTCAAACATCAGTGTCAGATGCAGATCACCAACAACACACATGGCACCTCTCCATGGCCCAGCTAACCAGCACCCCTTCCTGACTCACACACATGCTGTCAACTGTTTGGCACAGCCTTGGTCTCTGGCACCCTCACAACACACCCTGTGCATGTGATGAAACCTGTGCCACATCACTGCCATCCATGCCTTCGATGCAGGGAAATTCAACTATGTGTCTGATGCAAAGGGTGATTATATTACTTTACATGTAGTTTTGTAGTGCAGTAGTGTTATACCATGCCAGGTGTTGTGGGCCATGGCAGGTGCTGTATACTGGTATGTGTCATGAGTACACATGAAACAGTGAGTACCTTTGTTGCATGATGTTAGATTGATGGTAGTGTTGCAGAATGACAGGTGTCTCACAACTGTGTATGTTTCTGTTCAAGGGGTCTGAGTGGCTAAGCAATGGAGACTTGGTGGTAATACAGCACCAGAGGATGGCATGGCAGCACAGCAGAAATAAGACATCAGCAAGGTATGGTTGTATACATGGGTGGATACCTAGGTGCATATGTGTAGAACAGTGTGTCAGGGACAATGGGGGCAGTCAGCATAATCATACATGCATACCCTGTGACAAAGTCTGCTACCCTTGATACATGTCACCTGAGTGTTCTGTACATACAAATCTAAGTGGTGGTGGTGGATAGCATTTATGCCTAGGTATATGTGGGCTATTTAGGGCCAGCAGCTAGTCACAGGGAAGTAAAATGCATGATGATTGCACACCCATATGGCCATTGCATGTGAATACATTTGTATACACACATACACAAAGTTGGCTTTATTGAGATTAAAACCCCGACCTATCTATTAGTACACACTATAGCACTAAGTACTTACCCCATGCGCTATGGAGCTCATCTGTTATCAGATTGTCAGCCAGTGCTGTTAAGGTGGATGACATCAGCAGGCCTTGTAAAGGAGGCCAATGGGGAGGCTGGCAGGTAGTCACAGGCTCTTAAAATGTATAACCGTTGCACAGAGATAATCGACACAGATGGGTCTATATTAGCACGAAAGCTAATAATAGCAAATACAAATTGTGTGACACATAAAGAACGAACTGTAGAAGTATGGAACAGCGTATTTAGCAAAAAAATAGTACATCAAAATGTTTTAGTTGGCCTGACCAAAATTTTAATTCCGTATGACGCTTGTCTGCATGTCCACCCTTACCAAAGAAAAGGAAGAGTATTGAGCAGCAATATCACTTGCAAACTGTACTTAGACATGCAGAGTATAGCACGCAAGAAGTTTAGTTCCAATGGCGATCGCCATAGGGAATATTTCCCTTTACTTCAATGTAGTGCAATCTCAGAGTTGGTAAATTTAAGTAGCAGGGGTGTGGGGGGTGCAGGGGGGCACAGCCCCCCTGTCTGGAACATTCAGTTAAGTTTTGTGGGGTTTTTTTAGGTTTGTTACAGCAGAATAGGAACGCAGTGTTGGGCAAACATAAAATTTTGCTGTTTTAGATTTTGATGTATTGGCATTTCGCTATTGTGTGCGTTCGTTCTATGTGTCGGTTTATTTGTATTCGGTATTATTCGCTTTCATACTAATAATATAGACCCGACACAGGCATGTGTACATTGCTGTAAAGGGATATATTTATCCACACACACACACACACACACACACACACACACACACACACACACACACACACACACACACACACAGGCTTGCCTGTTGCAAGAGTAGAACCCCTACCTATCAATTAGCATACACTATAGCACTAAGTACTTATCACATACACTATGGATCTTATTTATCAGATGGCCAGCCAGCGTTGTTATGGTGGATGACATCAGCAGGCCTTGTAAAGGAGGCCAATGGGGAGGCTGGCAGGTAGTCACAGGCCCTAAAAATGTATATCCATTGCACAGAGATAAGCAAATTAGGCATGTGTATACTGCTGCAAGGGGTATATTTATCCACACACACACACACACACACACACACACACACACACACACACACACACACACACACACACACACGCACACACACTTGCCTGTTGTGAGATTAGAACCCCTACCTATCTATTAGTATACACTATAGCACTAAGTACTTATCACATATGCTACGGAGCTTATCTGTTACTAGGTTATCAGCCCATGCTGTTAAGGTGGATGACATCAGCAGGTGTTGACAGGGAGGCCAATGTTGAGGAGGATGCTAGTCACAGGGCCATAAAATGATTAACCATTGCGCAGACATAGACCAGATGGGCATGTCTATACTGCTGTAAGGGAAAGATCTACACATACCCAAGGTGGCTGATGTGAGATTAGAACTCTTACATACCTACTATTGGATACTACAACTTACAGTACTTATTGCATGCACCACCAGTTAAATCAGTTGTACATGTGACTGCAGTCAGAGTACTTGTGGACTACACAAAGTGGCCTTGTATTACAGAGTATGTGTGGCCTGCAGAGTGAACCTGCCTCATGCTGTTATTGTAGCTAATGTCTTAGCAGTGGGGTACCTGTTAAAGTTCTCTATTAGATGAACGATTGCTTAAAATATCGAGTACGACATGCTCGACTGCTTTTAAGTGAACGTTCATCTAAGTGAAACCGGAGAATGTCGAAGCAAGGAGTTTTGAAAAGTTATAGTTGGCCAGCCATGAGGAACCCAACAGCTAACATCAGAGCATTCACCATGTCTCACCATTCTTGCAGTCCTCCACTGTGGTGCGGTCACGATGTTCACCCTATGTAATGTTCTGACAGTCATCCATTGTGGTGCGATCTCAGAGTTGGTATATTTAAGTAGGGGGGTGTGGGGGCACAGCCCCACATCTAGGGGGATGTGGGGGGGTGAAGCCCCCCACTTTATTTTATTTGTCAATTTGTTTTGGGGTTTTTTTTGTTTTGTTTTTTTGGGGAGGTTGTAATAGTGTACAGTACATTGCAGCCATCAGCTGTTGGGTTTCTGAAGGCTGGCCAAATATGAATTTTCAAAACTCCTTGTTCAATATTGTGGGGTTTCAATTAGATAAACATTCGCTTAAAAGCTGTTGAGCATGTTGTACTCGACATTTTAAGCATTCGTTCATCTAATATAGACCCACCTGTTAATACCCCTGCTATGTGTGTACAGTTACCAGTATCGCCATGTCTAGCCAGTTGCAATTTGCTAGATGGACAACTAGCCAGTGACAATATGGCTTGTCCAAGTCCTGTGCTGAAGCCATTGCACATTACACCACCTGCTCACCATTGACTGCCTACAGGGTAACATTCCACAGGCACAGGTTTCTGTATTTGGGTGGAGTATGTTGTTATGCGGCCTTTGTCTGTTACCATCAGACAACTGTTGTGTGTGTAGGTGCAGATGACCCCAGCATTCAGTGTATAAGTGTGGGCATTCATACATCCCCACACACATTTAGACATGTGACGTGTGTATGTAGTTTTATATATATATGCATATATATATATATATATATATATATATATATATATATATATATATACATATATAGATAGATATAAATATATATATATATATATATATATATATATATATATATATATATATATATATACATATATATATATATATATAACTAAAACAACTGAAAAAACTGAAGAAAGTTATTAAAATAAAAAAATACTTCAAACTAGAAAGAAATTATCACATAATCCAACAGGTATTTAGCACTTTTGTTCCTTTATTAGTGGATGGAACTTCTTCACTAATAAAGGAACGAAAGTACTAAATACCTTTTGGATTGTGTGATGTTTTTTTTCTTAGTTTGAGAATATATATATATATATATATATATATATATATATATATATATATATATATATATAGTTCCCCTTCACAATCCCGAATTACTGAATGCTTGAAATTCAGTAACTTGAGACTGTAAAGTCAAAAATGCCGATGCACGAATCTGCATAAGCGCAAATTAAAATATCTCAAATTCGTGCTTATGCATGTCAGTTACGGGACGGGAAGTGTGTGAGCTGGGATGTTTTACGGAAGTGAAGGTAAGTGAGTGTATGTGTTTGTTTTGTAAGTTGTGCATGTGGGTTAGGGTAGGGAGGTGGGAGTATGAGTGTGAGTATATATATATATATATATATATATATATATATATATATATATATATATGGGTGTGTGTGCCACATACTGATAAATAGAGTAATCATGTGTGAGGGGGATAGGGCGAGACAGATACATATATATATATATATATATATATATATATATATATATATATATATATATATATAGATGCACCTGATTCAACAGTCCAGCTCCTCCCTGATATTTTATCCAAGGGATTCCCTGGCTGTGCGCTGAACGTAATATATGACTCATACCTATCAGCTCTACAGATTGTAGTAGAATGTACAGAGTTTTGCATCATATTTATGGTACATTTTACATGGCATTGTAATTTTCTGGTACATTAGTGGCAAATCATTACAGATTGACATTAGGAAATGATGACAGACATTTGATTTACTGACTCCATACACATCAGGAAACTCATGCTAATGCATGACCTGTTATTCTCTGAACTTTCTACATTTGTCTGGCCAGTAGTTAATCCTTCTCCTTATACTTGGGCCTTTGTCTCACTACTGTTTATGACTTTGTCCAGATTTCCTGCTCTAAGTAGTTGTAGGTATGATGTGACTGGGGTACATGATGTAACACCATTCACAGGGTGACAGTCTTCACACCTCTCACTGTACATGTTTTTGCAAGATGTCCAGCATTCTGCCCCATATGTCTGCTCTATTCCTCATAGAGTGTGCTTTTCCAGTAATATACTACTAAATGGAGCCCACTGAATTGTTGTCCGTACTGACACAGTTAAGTAATGGCCTTTACATCTTGCTGCTAATCTGACATGTTGCAACCTGCTGTTATGCCAGCCACCTTCTAGGTTACTCAGATCTTGTATAATGTCTGTAGGTTTGGCCCTCTGTCCCCCCATTGTCTCTGTCTTTGTCCAGCATTCTTGCAGTAACAGATTGTGGCATATTGACAGTCTGTGGGACTTCTACCATATGAGTACCCCACATGCAAAAGATGCAGGTGGAGCCAGTTTTGAACCATCAACACCATCAATCATGCTAATATACCTAGCCCAGTGAGCCACAGCAGCCACCAGATGGTGAGGTTTAATTCCTCACACTATCTATAGCAGACAGACATACACTTTGACCCTTGCATATTGTGGAAAATAGAACATGTGGCCAGGTTTTTTGTGACAGCCCAGGGATTGTGTAGTCTGCTGATATATCCTTGCAAACATACTGTTACTGCACTTTTATGGGGACACTGTGTTGGGGGAAGGGGACTCTGGCATTGACAGTGGTGCATCTGTCCTATGCCCCTGTTGTTTGGCATTTCCCCTTGCATACTGTAGTGTTTTTTTCAGCCATGTGGCCTAATGCATATTATGGGGCACTCAGTATTGGACAGAGTACCTGTTGTCCCACATAGCTGTAAGCTCTCTGCAAGTAGACCAGTAGCCCACCCTCTTCCCTTGCATGCACCCAGCTGTTTTGGCAAGATCATATTGTGTAGCATGGCACATATTGTGAACATCTGTGCACATGTAGCTGGAGAGTACTGCAGGGCTTCACCAGATATATGGCACTGGAACCATGATTTAAGCAGCCAAATACACGCTCTATGATGTTCCTAGTTTGTGCATGTGTCTCATTATGGTATTCTTCTTCTTTGGTAGGTGTGTGTGCATTTCTGATGGGTGGCATCATCCATAGTTCCAGTGCACAGCCAGTATCCCCCAGTAGATGGCAGTATGTGATGTCCCACCCTGGCAAGCATCTGGTACAGCTGTGATGTGTGCCAGATATGGGAGTTGTGATAACTGCCAGGACTGCCAGCACACACATTCATGATAATGCCCTGGACATTGCACATGACCTGGCAGTTGATGAAGTGATACCCCTTGCGGTTGACATAGACTCTACCCTCCTCACTGGGTTGTGATTTGATGTGTACATGAGTGCAGTCTATGGCACCCAGTACCTCAGGGTAGTGTGCTATATGACAGAAGTGATACATGCTGTTGTCTCTCTCTTCAGGGGTGTGGGGTAAATAAATTTGCTCACTGGCATGTGTTTGCATGGCATCCAGGAACTGCATGCTGATGCCTGTGAGACCCCCCATCATATCCCCAGTTGATCTTTGAAAAGTAACTGTAGCTAGTATTCTAAGGTCTACACATACCTTTGTTTCCACTGGGATGGATTCCCCTCTGTTGGCTGTGAGTTGTTGGCAGCAGAACTCGGTGAGTTCTTGTACTATGTCCCTGTCCACCCTGTAGCACTCTACAATCTTCAGCTCATGTAGCTCCTAGAAAGTTACTCTGGGCCTGAACACTCTTCTCCTTCTCAGTCGAGGTCTGTGGTCAGCATCAGCAGCAGCTGCATTGACCTCAGCATCTAACACATACAAATGTAGCAGCTCTGCAGCAGCCCCTAACATTCTCTCATTTAATATTCCCAAGTCTGTATTTCAATGGTGCAGAGTATGGGGAACAAATCAGACTGTAGGGTGTATGCATACTTTATAGTGCTTTGCTGCAGATACAGCCTATGTGATTGGCTATGATGCATTCCACATGGCAAGTACATCATTGAGGGGTTGGAATGGCCCAATTTAAGTGGAACAGGGGTCATCAGTAATTCATACATGATTGGCTTTCCCAGGCAATTTTCCCAGGCAATTTTCTTTTTTTTTTTAACTGCCTTCCCTGCTAAGCACTGTGGCATGGCATGCAAACCCATGCCACAGATATAAACAATGCTCAGCAGTCTATACACACCCCGATGGACAGGCATGCTCAGCATAGTGGCTCGCCATGCAAACATGCTCAAACTAGCTAAAACACATGCCCTGAAGCTAAACAAAGCTTAGCAGCACTGGACACACACTCCTGCTCAGCTCAGCAGCATGCCACGCAAATGGGCATTGCTGAGCTCCAATGTGTTTAGTGTTTAGTGACACCCCCCTTTTTGATGTCAGCTACCTCTCCTGTGGGCACCAATATGGTTCTGAGGCTACGTGGATTTTATCTGTGGGCATGGATACCCATTTTTGCTATTCAGTAACCCCAGCTCATTTGCATACAAATCTGTGGCCACAACCAGGATACTACATTATTCCATGGCCTGCCTCCTTAGCAACCACATAAATCTACCATTGTACATACTCTATGCAAGGCACTATAATGCATTATTGTTAAATATTTATTATTTTTCGTTTTTACACTTTTAAATATTTTTTTTCATAATGGTATGTTTGCGTGCTGCTGCGTACCACACAAACATAATATGAGTATTAAAAAATTTTTTTTTTTAATTATTTCCCATTACATTTTGGAAACACAGGGCATAGTTTTGTACATCTCTGTGTCTGCTGTGCTATTTCTGAATTTCTAAGTGGGCTTTTACAGCCCCTGTTCACTTTTTTAATTTCTTGTACATGGAAATTTTCCATGTACACTTCGTACACTACATATGGTCTACAGGACTGCCTATCTGCTTGCTGGATTGCTCCAGCACCCTCATTTACATTCAATTCCCCTGCTTATAAGATGATTTGCATGCCATGGACACTTCCATGTTCGCACACTCGTGCACGCCCCTCGGCTCCGTTTACTGGATCGCACAGCTGCTTACTTCCGTGTAAACTCCTTGCCACTATGCCTACACAGAAAATTAATCTGTGTAGGCTTTATTGAATTCCCCCCACTGAATTTTATATTTGAATTAATATTTAAAAGTGTTGATGCATTAAAACAATTAGATTCTAGGAATTCATATTAGGGATTTATATTATGAGGATGCAATCGAACAGTTTATTCCAGTAATTGTCATAACAGGAATATTTAGAGGGGCTTGGTTATGAATAATTTATTTATTTTAACGTGTCAGTATTATTATGCATATTTGGTTCAAAGTAAGTGTGTTTTTATAATATTATTAATTGTCGATTGCATTATTTAAGTGCTATGTAAGGAACAGTATTAGTTTTACAGTTGTATATTTTATATCACACACAACTTTTTATATTGTATGGTTATGGGATAGGAACATTTTAGTTAGATTGAAGTTACTTGTGCCTGTTCCTTTAAGGTAATTGGAGGGTGTGTTTTGTAATAGACTTTGCTTGCAATGGCTTTAAATGTAGCAGCACTTAAGTGTGAGTTGTTATTTTTCAAAGTCTGAAGAAGTTGGTGCAGGGCGCCGACGAAAAGCAGTATCGTGGTGCTTAATAAAATTGAAGTCATTCATTTATTGGCGTCTTGTTTGCTTATCCCTTTGGAATTTGGAATTTTAAAAAGACCTGCCTCAGTGAGTTTGGCTATCTGGCTGTGTTTATCTTTGATGAGTTTCACCTCTCTGACTGTGCTTATTGGAGGTGTTTAGTTCTGCTGCTTGGAATTAGGAACTGTGTTGGCTTAGTAGCAGCTTGTTGCTTTTGCCTTTGACTTCCAGAACAAGCATACGTGTGTTTGGGAGGCGTTTAGTCCTGCTGTTTGGCATCAGGAGCTGTGCTGGTTTAGTAGCAATAATTTATGTGTTAAAATATACTTAATACTAGTTTGTTTAAAACCATCCCATGTAACGTTGGAT
This sequence comes from Protopterus annectens, assembly GCF_019279795.1. Taxonomy (NCBI): domain Eukaryota; kingdom Metazoa; phylum Chordata; order Ceratodontiformes; family Protopteridae; genus Protopterus; species Protopterus annectens. The sequence continues at coordinate 1,303,175,769 of NC_056737.1, read as the reverse complement.
CTATCAAGCCAATTTTGGGTAATGAATAGTTTAATCAGTGAAAATAGTGTGATTAAAATATAAATGTCTTGTATTAATCCATTCAGGGGAATATGCAATAATGTAAATCCCCAAGATAATGTAGAATTTTTTGTAATTTTAATAACTGATATTTTATACATTAAAGTTCAGATAACACAAATATTAGATCATAAGTACACTCACAATTAAGGCATTTGAAAATGCGGCAGAAGAAGTAACATATTCTGCAATGAAAAAGAGGGAAAACCCAGCTGAGCCTAAAAACACATGCTGTCCGTGTAATCAATCAATCGCCACTGTCTGTTAAAATGTTCTTTGAAGAATACTGTGCTTACAGCCTGATACATATCACCACCAAAGTAAACAGCATGTGATATTCATTTGCCTGCTTGCAGTGTAATGACTGTATTATTTGAATGTACTTCAAAGGCTAAAGACATCTCTACTATTTGTTTTAATGACTTCAGTGTGTAACATGCACCTTTTGCATGGTGCAGGCACATACTAATATGAATTGCTTTTGTATGATCTCCTCTATCTGGAATAAAAAAACTAGGGACAATTAATTTACTTGGATTGTTAACTGATTGTGTGGATTTACTGGTGATATTTCTACCAGCTAAGAACATGTAAATAAGGGCTGTGAGCCAGCAGTAATGGACCTTTTTCATCTGCTGCGACAGCAACTATTAAAATCATTTTTTTAACTGAAATTTTCAGAGACATGTAAAATCTCTGGTGCATTTGTTTGTCCCATGGCATTTCCAAACTCTGAAAATGTTTATTTTATTTTTTATGTATTAATCTACAACTGTGTAAGATACATTATACACAAGTCCCTCTTCCTGGGTTGACCTTGGTTGTAAAGGTGAGTATAATATGATTATGTGACTTACTCAAAGTTTTCAGTATGTAGCAGGAATCAAAGGCAGGTGTAAATGATATATAAGCTGCATTTTTGCTGTCTTCAGGTTTGATGGTTGCAGTAAAATATCATGTTTCATACTAGACCACTATGAATTATTTTATTGAACTCTACAGAAACATCTCATGGTGACTTCAATATTATACATCAACAGCTTTGATCTATAAATCACATTGTGCAATTACATTATAGTGTCATTTTCTCTGCTGTACTCTGTACAAGCAGTGGAAGTGACACAGACAGGGCAGCTAATTCTGACTGATAGACGTACCAGTGGAAAGCCATCTCTGCAGAAATCTGTGTGGTTGTTGACATCGTCTGCAGTGGTTCTATCACCCTATTGTGCCTCTTTTTCTTCCTATTCTTAGTGCACATTTAGTAAAAGCTGCTTCTTTGAAACTGAAGAAGTCCTTTGTTATTTTTTTTATTTTTTTATTCTAGGACAAAATATGTAAGTTTAATACATTAGTGATGCTTTACTACAGAACTGACAATTTTGAAATGTGGTTAGAAAAATATCCAGATGTGACTCAGGAGACCTTCAAGTTCCACACAGTTAAATCTACACTAGTTCAATCCCTGATGGACACTAGAATCTGGTTTGCAAACTGATACCTGCTTCCCTACACATGCTTGAGATGAAATTGGTCGATTGTCAATAGGTCTCAGAAAAAAAAATGAACGGCATAATGCCAAATGCTTTTTCCCATAGGAAATCGCTGTCAGTGTGATTTCTAATTGTGCACCAGCAATGATTCACTTATTTAGGGTGATCTCTCCCTTCTTCTTGTTGGTACAACTGTGGAGTTGGTATATCATCCCCCTGCAAAAAAAAAAAAAAAAAAAAAAGAACGGGAAAAGTAGATTTTCACCCTTTTGGATATCAGGTATTTTTTGATTTTTTTTTTTTTTTTTTTGGAATGTCAACTTTTAGGAAGTCATTTCATAGTACAAACATTGCTGCCTTTAAATCCCATTTAATTTTATAACTAATTGACAAATACTACCCGAATAGCAAAACCAGATTACAGTTGTGCCAGATAAAGGGTTCCAACATAATCAGCTAAAGTACACTGGGAAACACTGCCACAATAAAGGTATACCTTGTGCAAACATTAGAACAGGTCTAAATGACTGCATAGAAGGGATGTCAGCCATAAGAAACTTCCTGTCTCATATGGTTTGTTAGCATATCTTTATTCCATGAACCAAAAAAAAAACTGCTCTGTCCTGCAGTCAGCAACATATCAGCAATATGGTGTATTTCATCCATTCTTTCCAACAGCCTCAAAAACATATAGCTAGATTCCAAATTCCAAAATTGTTGTACTTAGTGCAAGTCTGCCCTGATTTCCAAAAGACTTGCTCTCAGTGTAAGTGATTTACTTCAGTGTAAGGCCTATCCACAAACATGTCAGGGGCCAGATACCAAAAGACATGCTCTCAGTGCAAGTGGTCACTTAGAGCAAGTCTTTTGTAATTGGGCCCATAATGCAATCCCCCACACATATTTACATACAAGCTGTCCATTCTAAATTATTTATTATAAATGTTTTTTTTTTAATTTCTCTTATTCATTTTTTTAAACTGATTACCTGTCATTTTCCTGATGTTTCCAACAAATAAACAATTCACATATCTAGGTGCTTCTTAATAGCCATTACAAATTCTTTGTTTATTAGCTTGTAATACATAATCTTCTTTCATAGACTGACTGGTACAATAGTAGGGCTCAAAAAAAAAAAATTGTTTTCCATCTTCTGTAAGGCAGACCTCATCTCTGCTGTTCTACAGATTATCTGAGGATGTCATACACCTAATGTTTGTACTGACCCTTCTATCTCACTGACTAATTTTAGAAAATGTACTGACCTTAACTGACTACCCTATTGGAGAACATACATTCTCCAACAAGGTATTAATATATGAGAAGAGTCAGAGAACAGCCACCATACTGTTTTTGTTCAATAAACACAACCATGTCAGTTAAAAAAATTGGGAAAAACTAACAAAAGTAACTGCAATAGCATTTGTAAGGGGCTGCCATTGCCATTTTACATTCAGTTTTGCTATCTGTGGCTATGTTTAGCAAGCGTGGGAAAATAAAACTAATGCAGTTAACTGCATTAAAAGGTGTGTGTGTGTGTGTGTGTGTGTGTGTGTGTGTGTGTGTGTGTGTGTGCGCCTGTCTACTTTACTTAAGAATTCTGGACAAAGCAAATAATAACGGGATGACATAGACCCAAAATTTGGGACATTTTTTTAAAAAGAACCCTAACTTATTTCGAAACTTAATAATAGAACAATAGGTTTTATATCAACATGCTTTTTATGAAAAATAAGAGGTATGAAAATCTAACTTTTTTCAAGGGACACAGCTAAAATATAATGCAAAATCAGGGACAGCTGAGAGGAATGTGGTATGGAGGGGAAAGGAGATGCATTTTTGCTCTGTATATATTTTTTCATTCATTTAATCATAATGAGATAGCCAAACTGTACACAGTAAAGAATGTAGCTGCAACTGCTAGGCTCATTGTGTGTGTGTGTGTGTGTGTGTGTGTGTGTGTGTGTGTGTGTGTGTGTGTGTGTGTGTGTGTGTGTGTGTGTGTGTGTGTGTGTGTGTAGAGGGTATATGTCTGTGTATATCAGTGTGCATTAATTTCAGAGTATGTGTGACAGACTAGCTCCCTGCATTTGTGAGTGTAGGTGAGTACATATACATACTCAAACCATGCGTACAAAGTCATCTCCTACCAGATAAACTGAGCTCTAACTTCACCCCTCCCCCTACATTTATGGTGCAAACACCCACATCTATGAACCCCTCAAATCTTCCAAGCACTTTCCAAGGCCAAGAACACTGCTTTTGTGGGACCAGATAACATACCTGAATGCCTACCTATCAACCAGGACCTGTCAGACCAAGAACCAAGACCAGGAGACAAGTCTCCGTAACAACAAATCAAAACTATAAAAAAATGGGAAAAGCCCAAAAGTATTCTTGTTAAGGAAAAGTATGAGAGTGCTTCCGAAGTCATAATATAAATTTAATGACAATACAAGTACAGAGTACAAAATGCAGAATACAAGAACGTTTAGCGCTTTCATCCCTAATTACTAACAGGACTTCATCAGAACAAATAAACGTCTACCCAATAGGTTTATATAACAAATAGCTTGCTTAATTAATTAATTGTCTAGTCAATCAAAACATTGATGCATATTCAAGCTTCATTAATAAATAGAAATTGAGATAAAACATAAAATATTTATGATGAAAACATTTGAATAGCTAATTCCAAGAAAAATAACAATATATAATTGTCCTTGACAAGGATACTTTTGGGCTTTTTCTATGTTTTTATGGTTCAGGACCTGTCAGACACCCTAGAGAAGCTATAAATATCAGCCTCCAAACAGATTTTGTTCTGGCTGAAAGGAGGACAGCAACATTCATCCACCTGCACAAAGGTGGGGTGTCAATGGTCTTGGGTAATTATAGGCTTACATGTTTGACCAGCCTAGTCTGTAAGGCTATGGAGAAGATCATTATTGAATTAATAAATAAGGACATAGGTAACCAACAAACTCTTGATTCAAGCCAGTTTGGTTTTGTCAAGGGCAGATCCTCCCTGCTTAACCTGGTTGACTGAAAATGTTACTGAAGGAATGAATCAGAGAAAACCAGTAACAGTGCTCATCTAGACCTCTAAAGGGCATTTGACACCATCACACACTAAGGTATTGTTAATAAATTCTCCCAGCTAAAATGTTAATCCCTATGTAACTCATTAAATAGCAAATTGTCTCACAAATATAAGATAAAAAATTAGGGTAAGCACCTCAACCTCTCCTAAAAGACCTGCTTCTATTGGGGTACCCCAAGGTTGAGTCCTTGGACAACCCACTTTGGCATTTACTTCTCAGAAGTCAAAGCTAATGTTAAGGGCTTATGGCTGACCAAGTAGTCCACAGGTGAATATAAACTTGTTGCCATCATAAACTCTCCACAGGCCACCAAAATACTCCAATAGAACATTTTCCAACAAATTGTTTGTGTAATAAGCATGGACTAAAACTTAAAGCCAAAAAATGTATAATAGTCTCCATGTGAAAGCATGACATATTCAGCAATTAGTATATTGACAACACACTCCAGAAATTTGATCCATTAGTTAGGACTGGGGAACTTATGTGGACAATAAACTGTCCTTTGCTCACTATGTATCCACTATTATAAGAAAGTTCTTTTTCATTGTGAAGCTTATTAGTAAGTGTATGGCATCTATGTCTAGGGATATGATCATTCCATTGTATTCTGCACTTATTAGGGCAATCACTGAGTATAATGCCCCTTTTGATACCCACCTGTCCACACACTTAACACAACCTGGATGACTACAATGCTTTCTCACCTAGAAAATCAAGGGCCTGAATAAAAAAAAAAATAGACTGACCATATCAAAGCCTTGACCCTCCTCTTAATATCATACAGGCTAGTGAGGAGTGATCTCTGCCTCATGCACAGTGCCTCAACAGACCCTATTTTCTCAGGTCTGCTGCAAACCCACAAGTCCAATGGTGGCATAAACATCCACTCAAGAGATCTTAACTAACATAAATAGAACATATTGGAAATTATATATATATATATATATATATATATATATATATATATATATATATATATATATATATATATATACATATATATATATATATATATATATATATGTGTGTGTGTGTGTGTGTGTGTGTATATATCACAGAGAATGATACATTTTGGAATTGTCTTCCATCTTCCTTTCCACATAAAGCAGAGTACTTCCCTTACTCTGTTCAAATGTAATCTGGATGAATGAATGGGAAACTACAAGTTTCACTGTTACTTTATTTTTAGTGAAATACTTTATGTACCTCTCAGTACTACTGAGTCCATTAAACAATTGTTTTCTAAAATCTGAAATTACTGTATTCCTGTTAATGCTAGAGTCACACTATGTTTTTTAGTTTGCTCATCTGCGGTTAATAAAGGTCACAGTCTGATTTGTTTTTTTTATAGCAAATTTGTTGAAAAATGTATTCACAAGATCATAGGATCATAGGAAGTTACTAGGCTAATGGCCCTAGGGCTCTAACAAGCCTAGCCAAGTTCTTACCGTTATTTCTGCCATCAGCACCTATTGCCCCTGTCCAAGAGGGACACAGGTGGAACCCCCATGGTGAATTTGCAGTCACCCATCCAGTCATTCAGACTGCATTTGAAGAGGGACAAAGAGATACTCTCTTTGACATGAAGTTGGAGTCTGTTACAAAGGTGTGGTAACCTCTGGGAGACAAATCTTTCCCTCCAGCAGGTTTTATTAATGTCACATACCAGGTTGAGTGAGTAACCCATGTAGCATTTGACCTACGGATATGCAGAATTTCCAATAAAGCAAGGTCAGAGACTGCCTTGTATGCAAGGCAGAGATCACCTCTGAGTAGTCTGCGTGAAATAGAATAAAGTGACAGTGATTTCAGACGATCCATATGGGACAGATGCTGAAGACCTTGAAATTTCCTTTTGAGGAGCCTTTGTTGTTTCTCCAGTTGCTGCAGTTGCTTGGAAAGGTACATACCAAAAGGGGCATTGTACTCAATTATTGGCCTGATGAGAGAAGAGTACAGGGATGTTATAACTTCTTTTTTTTTCTGAACGCAGTGCCCTTACATATGAGATGAGCAGTACAGAATGCCCTTCTTACCACTGTAGAGACATGGTGGTCAAAGGTAAGTTTGTTGTCAACCTGTGTGCCCAGGTCTCTCAACAGTGAGTGCGTACTTAAGATATTGCTATTGATGTGGTAGTTAGCAGGAATATCTCCTTTACTGAAAAGAATGATAATACATTTTTTTGCATTGAGTTTAAGGCCATAACTTTAGCAGAAATCATTTGTTTGTGTAGAACACTCTTGTAGGACGTTGACATCATTTGGAGATTCTATGACATAAGGCAGTCATCAGCAAACTTTGTCAGCCACAGACTTTTAATTTTCTCTTGCACTTCAGAGAAATAGATTACAAACAGTAGAGATCCTAGAACTGATCCCTGTGGAACACCACTGGTTACAGGTCTGCTGTTGGAGGTAGATTCCCCTATTTTGACTACATGAGTTCTATCAGTGAGCCAGTTACAGTCCCATCTAATGATATAAGGGTTGATGTCTAGTTGGATGAGTTTGTCAATGATGTCTGAGTGCAGGATAATGTCAAATGCCTTGGATAAGTCCAGGTAGGCTGTATGTACAGATTTCTCTTCATCCAGGGAAGTCCACCAGGTTTAACAGACATGATGTCCCTTTGACAAATCCAAATTGAGTAGGGTCAAGTGCTTGAAGATTACCTATATCTTTGCTGATAAGGTCCATGATGACTTGTTCCATGTCTTGCAGATCAGGCTAGTCAGGATAATAGGTCCATAGTTCCTGGGGTCAGTGGAAGCCCCAACTTTGTGCATGGGAATAATGGTGGCCATTTTCCATTCAGCTGGTATGAAGCCAGTGCTAAGACTGTGATTGAAGAGAGTACGCAATGGTGTTGCTAATTCATGCGGGAGTCCATGTAGTGCACAGGCTGGGATGTTATCAAGTCCCATAGATGCTGTGTTTTTGGCCTTAGAGAGGAGATTTACGACCTGTTCTTTAGCGATACAAAGGTATTCAGCAAGCAAATCATGCATATGAAAAGACTGTTAAATAGAGAGGTCAGCTTTTTACAATTATACTAGCATGACATCTATAGAAATTTATTTAAATGACTTGTAAAATTTTTTACATTAGTGAACTCAAGCATTATTCAGATGTACCAACAGAATGCTAAACAAAATTGTGACTGCAGTAGGAAAGTCATCTTTGTCTAGTTATAATGGTCATGCTGCATTCTTAAAGAGTGACACAGGTGAGCTAAACTTTTACATGAGTTAGTGTAGTCATTCGTTAGCTTCTGGTACCCTCAGAGTAATGTGTGATGGAAACAACAGAGCTTATCTGGAAATTAAAGTCAAGAGATTTAGCTGTACCCTGGAAGATACACAAATCCAAACACAGAGAGACAATGGCATGACTAAATTTGGATTTCAAATGCTCAATTCAAGAATCCCAACACTTAATTGTCGAGTTGTAGATCCTGATCATAAAGAGTGTATGTTGTTGAGGTCATGTTATACCACCAATAAATATTTTCATTATTCATTATTATACAAAAATATATTTTTTTATGCAAAGACTAGGGAAAAAAGTCAAATCTATTAAGTAAACAAATTTGAACACTTCGACTTTAACTTTATTTTAGACATTTTGAAGGAAAACACTAAATACAAGAGAGCCATAAAATACGTAAGACATTAATGAAACCAAAAATAAATAACACAACAATTATAAAAATAAATTCAGGCAGAAAAGCTTGAACTACTTATGGAAGACAATCAGAATATACAGTGTGATCAGGAATGTACAAGTGGCTCAAGTGAGTAAAGCTTTGCCTTACAGATTGCATTCAAGGATGGCTGTGGTTTTGTTTCCCCCCTCGGTTGTCTATTGTAACGTAACTGGCTATTTGAATGGATGTTTGATGTACTTGTGGCTCTGACCTGCTCCCTGTCTATGGTTGGTCACTCTGATCATCAACTGTTTAAAATGTAGCCTTTTACAATTGTATGACAAAATTCTCACATGCTTCTTCCAAAATGGAAATGGGATATGCAGCCTCCTATATGAAGGATCTTAAGATTCTTTAGATAAGTGCATTGTTAGAGCTGTCCCTACCAAGACCAGATATAGAGTCAAATTCAATCATAAACCTCTCTTGATGTCATTGGATATAAATCAACATTACAACAGAAGGAAGAAACTGCTTAGACTGCCTTGTAAGGCCAGGACCCCCTACTCACAATAAGAAACTAAAATGCCTCACAGAGAAACTGAAGGCGGCTATTAAAACCAGTAAAGCCTCCTATGAATGCATGCTAGCTTCTGTGCTAAAGATAATTATAACTCCTTCTTCAGCTACATTAGAAAACTAAGGAATAATTCAGATTACAGCTCAGAGTTTATCTATAATAGTACCTCCTACTGAAATCCTAATGACATCACCAACATATTGGCTAAGACATTTTCTGCAAATCTCCCCCCAAATCTATCAATCCCCCCTCCAAACACACCTCAATCTCTTCCCATTCACTATCTCCATGGACCAGATTCTTAAGTGCTCTCCAAAATCAAAGATGTTTTGGCACACAAAAGCAAAATGGGTTGTCTTATAAACACTGTCAAGCAGGTCCCTGCTGATTTCCTCCTTAAACTGTTCAGCCTAAACCTTTCCAGAGATTATGCTCTCAAACAATGAAGCACTAAAGCAGTGATGCCCCTTCATAATGGTGGCCTCACCCCTGAGTCATTAGCCTAATTAGTTGTAACTGCAAAGCCATGGAATACATTATCACTGACCTCATAAACCAGGACATTAAAAATGTAATCTAGCTTGAGCTGCAACTATTCAGATTTGCTAAAGGCAGGTCATGTTTCCTTGGTCTTGGAACTTCTTAGGAAAGGTCATGTAAACCATGGGCAATGGTTACTGTCCATGCTGCCTACCTGGATCTAGCAAACGCATTTGATAAAATATCACATGATGGGATAGTGAACAAGTTAACAGACTTAAATGTAGATCCCTGTGTGACAACATGGATGGCAAACAGCTCCAGAACAGAACACATGCTGTCTGGGTCAGTGATGTCTCATCAGTTAAGGAAAAGGTAACGAGTGACATTACTCTTCTTGCATTTATTTCTGTTATCTTCACAATGATAACAAGGAATTCTGGCTGGCTCACACTGAAATGAATCCTTGGGGTCCTTGGCTGTGAGAGAGGACTCAGGCTGTACACAAAATCTTTGCCAATAACTTTCCAAGATCGGAAAGATACAAAGACACTGGAACACAGACATGATGTAATAACAGTGTTTTTGTGTTTTCTGTTCGTGGACCAATACAGCATTTCAGCATTTCTATTTTTTTTATATCAGGAAAGTGAAGGTTAGAGATGGGTAGTAATTATAAAAAATTTCAGAGTCAGTGGGATTCAGATTAGGAGTAATAAGAGCTCTCTTCAAAGATGAAGGAAAACCCAAGTCTTCAACAGGGAAGCCAATACCTTATATATAACTGGACTAAGAATATCAGGATTAGCCAGAACCAGACTTAATGAACAAATATCTGGAGTGCAAGTTATAGGGCACAAACATGAGTTTACAGAAGGGAGTTCTTAATCAAGTATAACAAACACCTTCCGAATTAAAATGCTAACCATACTCAAAATGACTTAAACCCTTGGGGTCTGGAGATGGAACAGTTGCTCTTGCAGTGGCAATGCTTGCCAGTGAAAAATGAAGCAGCTGATTGACATTGCTGGTTATTTAATGTTCAAAAAGTGCTGAGGCAGGCAGGGCTGCATAGCCTGCTGACTACTCAAAAAAGCATGGTGGGCTGGTTAGCCATGCTGAGATCTCTGGACAGACTAACTTCTTTTTACAAGTGATCTCAGTCTTGTATGATGTATCATGTTTGTCCAGGTCAGGTGTGTTATTCCAGAGACCTGCATGCCACCAATGATGCAATGCTCCAATGTGTTCCTTTGTCTTCTCATGAGGCAAAGCTTGTGGTTAAACCGAGGATCATGCCTCCGAATGGAAACAGGATGGACACAACCTGGGGTTGACTGGTACCACAGAAGAACCATTCAGATACTGCCCTCTCTGTCATGGAAATGTCCAGTCTTGTTGTGACATTTGCAATTGGAAGTTCTTAAATGCAGTTTTACATGTGTCAAAGAGCTACCTTACAAATTAAGAACAGATATATAAATAAATATTGCCTAACTTCTAACTTCTGTAGCCCATTCACACATGGGTTTAAGAGTTAATAATCACAGTAGGTTTGCTCAGTGGTACAAAACTGTATTCATTCTTGGATTTTTATTTCATGTCATTTTCTACATCCTCTTCCAAAAAGTCTCTAAAAGATCCATTGCTTTAAAGGGCATAGCTAAACTTTTCCCTACTTCAGCATGTGTTAAAAGCAAACAGACTCTCACAGCCTTAAACCAAATAAAAATTCATTCAGAGTTAAAATACCTTGAGGAGAAGACTCTATATCCTCCCATGCAGTGCAGTGTTACAGTATTAATTCTGGTAGTATGACTCTCTGCTTTCCCTATAATTTCAGCATATGTTCTTGTCACATTACAATGGTTCTGCCTCTATCTTGAAAATGTAAATTTTCATCTCTCTTGTTCAACTGCTTTTCACTGTCAGTTTCACTTGTCATATCTATAAATTTTCTCCATACTAGGTCAGTCACCCATCTACTTATGGACCTTTGCTTTAATCCTTTAGCTTTTAGTGCTTAAGTAGGTTATCACTTATAGATTCATAGGTTCATAGGTGTTTACAAGGCTAATGACCACAAGGGCCTTTTTAAGCCTAGCCATGTTTCCCAAACATCTGACAAGTTCTGATTCCCTTAATAAGTGTAACCATGGGCCTGGGAGATGAACCATTTACAGGTTATCTGTGTCAGTGAGAGACATAGGTGCCAAACCAGGGATGAATTTCTGGTTTCCCATCCAATTGTCCAAGTTGCACTTGAATTGGGTTAGGGAGGAACTCTGCTTCACATAAATGGGGAGCCTGTTCCATAGACAAGATAGTCTCTGGGATACATACATGTCTCTCCATCAGGTCCTATTTATATCATAGGGAAGGTTTAAGTCTTTAGAATGAGTAATTCTGGTACTGTTTGTTTTGTGGATATGCAGGAGGTCCATCAGAGTGGGGTCTGACAATGCCCTGTATGCCAGGCATAGATCTCCCCTCAAAAGCCTGTAGAAGACAGAATACAGGGATAGGACCTTGAGGTGGTCTGCATAGGACATATTACTTACGCCCTGCATTCTTTTAGTGAGGAACCTCTGTGGTCATTCCAATTGTTGGATATGCCTGGTTAGGTACATATCAAAGGGGACTGTGCTCAATGATAGGGCTGATGAATGCCGAATACAGTCAAACAATGGCTTCCTTGGACTTAGATCCCATACCTTTGTTTATAAATTGTGCAACATAGAATGATTTCCTCACCAATGGAGACACATGATGATCAAAAGCTAGATTACTGTCTATGTGTCCCTAAGTCCCTGGGTCACTCTAAGGGGTGTGTTGTCAATATGATAGTTACCAGGGATGGATGACTTCCCAAAGGATACTGCTATGCATTTCTTAGCATTTAGTTTTAGTCCATGGCTCTGACAGCAGTTGTTTGTCTGTGTCAGTCCCTCCTGGAGAACATCTGTGTCAATGTGAGATTCAATGACAGCTCCTAATTTGCAATCATCTGCAAATGTAGTCAGCCAAAGACCACTGACATTGGCCTTGACTTCTGAGAAGTAAATGCCAAAAAGGAGTGGTCCAAGGATTGATCTGTGAGAGACTCCACTTGTGACTGGCCTCTTTGCAGAGGTGGACTCCCCAATTCTAACTTCCTGGGTCCTGTCTGTGAGCCAGTTGATTATCCACTGGGTGACATATGGGTTTGTACCTAACCTCTTGAGTTTATCAATAATGCCCGAGTGGGGTATTGGGTCAAATGGCTTGGCCAGGTCAAGGTAGGCAGTGTGAATGATTTTGCCCTCATCCATTGCTTTGGTTGCCTTCTCAAAGAAGTCTACCAGGCTGAGTAGACATGATCTGCCCTTGACAAAACCAAACTGGGTTGGGTCCAGTGTTTGGAGGTTTACTATATCTCTATTGATCATCTCCATGATAATTCTACATATAAGACTAGTGAGACTTATGGGTCTGTAGCTTCCAGGGTCTGTAGATTGCCCACCTTTGTGCAGAGGGATGACTGTTGCCTTTCTCCATTCATGAGGCATGAAATCTGTTTGGAGGCTGCAGTTAAATAGTAATTCCAGAAATGCTGATAGGTCATGTTTCATGCTACATAGAAGGCATCCTGGGATATTGTCTGGGCCCATTGATGCAGTGTTCTTGGTCTTAGATAGAGCATTAATAGGTTCATATGTTCATAGGTAGGTACTAGGCTATTGGCCCAAGGGCCTAAGTAAGCCTAGCCAACAAGGTTCCCTGGCTTACGCCACGCAAGAAAGTTAATTTCCTGTGCCCCTGTCGAGCAGAGCCACAGAAGTGATCCCCGGGGTGTATTTCCTATTTTCCATCCACTCATCAAGATTTTTCTTGAAGAGTGCTAATGAGGAACTTTGATTAACATAGATGGTTAGCTTGTTCCAGAGTATAGGAAGTCTCTGGGACAGGAATCTATCCCTCAAGCATGTCCTGTTTATTGTGGTGACAAGGTTTAGGTCCCTAGAGCATGTAGCTCGGAGGGATTGGGATTTCTTTAGGTGTAGCATGTCCAACAGCTCTGGGTTTAACATAGCTTTGTATGTTAGGCAGAGATCTCCTCAGAGTAGGTGATATGCTACAGAGTAAAGCTGGAGTTTTTTGAGATGGTCAGTGTAGGGCATCTGTTTGAGTCCAGTAATCCTCCCTGTGAGGTACTTCTGTGGCCTTTCCAGCTGCTGCAGATGTCTTGTGAGGTACATTCCAAAAGGGGAGTTGTACTCTATAATGGGTCTAATGAGTGCCGAGTAGAGGGGAACAATGACCTCTTTTTTCCTGGATGAGAACCCTTTTGTGATGAGGTGTCCCACATAGAAGTATTTCCTGACTACTGTGATGATGTGATTATCAAAGGAGAGACTACTGTCCATCTGGGTCCTAAGGTCTCTTATCACACATTCGGTGTTAAGTAGACTGTCGTTTATTTTGGTAGTTCATGGGTACAGAGTTTTTACCAAAGGGGATGACAATGCACTTTTTGGCATTGAGCTTGAGGTCATGCCTCTGACACCAGGCATCTGTCTCAGTGAGGCTCTTCTGTAGCATGTCCACATCATTTGGGGACTCGACTATGGCTCCTAGTTTGCAGTCATCTGTGAACTTCATTAGCCAGATGCCTTCTGTGTTAGCCTGTACTTCAGAGAGGTAGATACCAAACAGGAGAGGTCCCAGGACTGAACCCTGTGGTACTCCACTTGTCACTGGTTTGAAGTCATACTCGGAGTCTGCAACTTTTACAATGTGGGTTCTGTCAGTGAGCCAGTTGGCAACCCATATTGTGACATAGGGATTTATACCTAGTTTAGTGAGTTTAGCTATAATTTCAGAATGGGGGATGGTGTCGAAAGCCTTGGCGAGGTCAAGATAGGCTGTGTGAACCACCTTATCCTTGTCTACAGCTTCGGTGACTGCCTCAAAGAAGTCGATCAGGTTCAGAAGGCAGGATGTGCCTTTCACAAACCCGAACTGGGTGGGGTCCAGAGTTTGGAGGTTACCAATGCCTTTGTTTATGAGTTCCATGATGATACGTTCCATGGCCTTGCGGACCAGGCTTATCAGGCTAATATGGTGATAGTTCCCAGGATCAGTGGTGGCTCCCCCTTTGTGGAGTGGGATAACTGTTGCTGTGCGCCATTCAGTGGGCACAAAGCCTGACGTGAGACTATGACTGAACATGGTGCTTAGGTGGGGAGCCAGTTCATTCTGACGTTCATATAAAATGCAGCCTGGGATGTTGCCCGGTCCCATGGATGCTGTGTTTTTGGTTTTAGAGAGTGCAGCTTTTAGCTGCATAGATGTGATTACAGGGACTCTGCATTCTTCCTATATAGATATGGGCTCTTTAGTGGGTGAGAGAGGGGTAAAGTTAGCACTGAACCTATCTGCCAGGATGTTGGCAATATCAGCTGGTTCTGTAATTTTTGTGCCATTGTGCTGTAACTCAGAGCAGATCTGGGTGTTGTCATTTTGATTCTTGACATAGCTATAGAATGCTTTGTGGTTCATAGGCTCATAGGTTCATAGGTAGGTACTAGGCTATCGGCCCAAGGGCCTATGCAAGCCTAGCCAACAAGGTTCCCTGGCTTACGCCACCCAAGAAAGTTATTTTCCTGTGCCACTGATGAGCAGAGACACAGAAGTGATCCCCGGGGTGTATTTCCTATTTTCCATCCACTCATCAAGATTTTTCTTGAAGAGTGCTAATGAGGAACTTTGCTTGACATAGATGGGTAGCCTGTTCCAGAGTATGGGAAGTCTTTCGGATAGGAATCTTTCCCTCCAGCATGTCCTGTTTATTGTGGTGACAAGGTTTAGGTCCCTAGAGCGTGTAGCTCAGAGGGATTGGTATTTCTTTAGGTGTAGCATGTCCAACAGCTCTGGGTTTGACATAGCTTTATATGTTAGGCAGAGATCATCTCTGAGTAGGCGATATGCTACGGAGTAAAGCTGGAGTTTTTTGAGGCGGTCAGTGTAGGGCATCTGTTTGAGTCCAGTAGTCCTCTTTGTGAGGTACTTCTGTGGCCTTTCCAGCTGCTGCAGATGTCTTGTGAGGTTGCCCTTAGAATCTGTGGCCATTTTGTTTTTGTAGCTAGCTTTGGAGGATCATATAAGGGATCTCAGCTTCTTACTGAGGCTGACCAGGGAGCTCCTCCACTCATGGGATTTTATTCTCTTTTGCAATAGTTTCTTCCTTCTGTTGTAGAGTTTGCTTATGGCAGGGGACCACCAGATTGGCTTCCTTTTTTTGGGGGATAGCATCTTTGTTCTGTTTGGGATAGCACGATCCATGCACTCATGTAAGTGCTTATAGAGTACATTTGTGTAGGATTCAGCAGTCATAACTGTATTGTCCATCTGCATGGGTATCATGAAGTTCGCCACTTAAGTCTTAAGAAGCATGAAGTTGGCTTGGGAGAAATTTTTTGCCATGGTTTCCTTAATGGTGGGTGGGGGTGGGATGCGGATATCTAGGGTGATTAGCTTATGGTCGGATCTGACCAACGAGGAGTTGATTTCAAGTGTGGAACACAGGTCACTCATGTTGGTAATGACTAGGTCTAGGATATTGTTGCCCCTGGTGGGGATGTGGATGAGTTGATCTAGGGCATTGGAATTTATGAATTCCAGAAAGCGTTGAGTGAAGGAGTTGGTACATGAGTAGTTTTCCCAGTTAATGGTGGGGTAGTTGAAATTGCCCCATTATTAGGGTGTTTGATTGAACCCTAATATTTTCCAGTATATCAAGAAAAGAAGAATGGGAATCCTGGGGCATGGTGGGGGATCTGTAGCAAGCTACAATTTGGATTGCAGTTTTGCCCAAAGTTAATTGTACTTGGATAACCTCGGATGCATTATGCTGCGCAAATAGCCTGGAGGTGTGGATATCCTTAATGAATATGGACACACTTCCACCTTTGGTGTTCTGGTCCAGGTTAGATAGCCGAAAAGTGTGGTATGAGTAATAGCCTGGTAATGCAGGGGTGCTCTCTAGAGCCTTGAACTAGGTCTCAGTCACTGCACAGATATCGATGTTCTCCATTTTAAGGAGTGCCTCAAGTGAGTGCTTTTTCAGATTTAGACTTCTAGCATTAAGTAGCATTACCCTCAGTTTTTGCTTGCCTGTTCCTGTTGCGGTGGTGAATTTTTCATTTGAACCTTGCCTAAAAAAGGCACTATAGGGGCAGCAAGACCCTTAGCCAGTATCCAGAATCCCAGGGGCAACAGGTACAGGCCATCTCTGGCAAAGCATCGTGGTTTGTTGACCATGTCATCCCAGGCAGACAGATACTGGATCCCCTTAGAATGACACCAGAAGCTTAGCCAATTATTGAAGTTAATCATTTTGTCCTTGTACTGCGGTATCATTCTGGGTGATGGCAGAATGCTACTCAGGGCTAGGGTCATACCTGCCTGGGCAACAAGATCGGAGAGCTCTTCCATGTCTCTTTTCATGTAGTCCAGGGAGGTAAGTCTCAGGTCATTCACACCAACATGGACAATGACAGAGTCATGTTTGTACTTGTTGTGGAGTGACCTGAGTGTGTGGGTTATTTGGCAGATCCTGGCACCCAACAGGCAGCCGACAGTAACCTTCTCCTTGTTTAGGCTGGTGAGTGGGACATCAGAGTGCCTGACTATAGAGTCACCTATGACTAGTGTGTTGGGTACATTGTTTTGCCTTATGGGCTGTGGTTTATTGGCACACTGAGTCTGTGGGCTATGTGTCATTTGGGTTGTGTTGGGGGGGGTGGAGGTTGCTTGCATTTCTGCTTTGGAGGTCTCTGTTGCTTGAGCAGATTATTATTGAGAGCCTCTGCGAATGTTTTTGTGTTTCTATGTGTGGATTTTGGTGGTGTAGGTTTAGTGGGATTATGTGATGAGTGTGGTGTGGTGCAAGTGTTTACCTTCTCCTCTTGACTGTCAAGTTCAGTTTTGGTTGGAGAGAGCTTTACCTCCAGTTTGGCTAGATAAGTGCATATCTCACAGGTTGTGGTGTTGGGTGGTGGGAGGAGAGGGTTGTCTGTGTACATGAGGCAATTGCTACATTGCCCCAAGATGCCCGACAAGTTTGGAAAGTGACTATAAAAGCTGTTTTTCCCTAAACAAGTGAGGAAAGTAAGTACAAAAACTGTTTTCCTCTAGGTAAAGAGGAAGGTTGAGTGCTGTAGTAATTTGTAGCTTATTTAGTGCTAACAACAAGTTCTGAACAAATGCTGAGCACGAATAAGCAAATTCAAGTGCTAAAACTAAGAATCTGTACCTGGATCTTGTGGTAGATAGGCTACCTAGCGCTTACCACTCCCACTGATAAGCTAGAATGCTTCCCTCCAATACAGAAAGGCTTGGGGGGGACAACACTTTTGCATTACTATTACTGGTCTTACTGCTATTTTTCAACTTGCGTTTAACTTCAGAAACCTGATCAGAGTTGGACTGTTGCATGTCATCATAACATTGCCGGTGTACAGAATGATACCATTGTCCTCCTGCAGATCAGTATCATCCATAACCTCAGTCCAGCATGGCACAGACACCGAGATAAAATGCTAAGAATAATAAAGAACAGGGCAATGTCCCTTGTGACCATGTCAAGTTTCCCTTAGTTACTGTAAACAGTTCCTTAGGTCTTCACTTTAACAACAATAAAAGCCACACATGCTCTATCCAGTCAACAAAATGAAATGCATAAACGATTATAATTCCAAGGTGTATCAGTTTAGAATCTACATCAGTCCAGTCCTGTCCTTCCCTTCATCACCAGAAAGGATCTCAAAGGACAAAGATTGTTAAATTGTGATATTTAATGCCAGTTCTGGTGTCATAACAAATAATTCTCTGAGGAAAACCTTTCAGAGTAACTATAATGACATTATGGCAAGATACAGACTAACATGAAGCAACTGTAGAGGAAGAACAAGTGATTATCGATCATTCTTATGTTCTGTACTTTGAGGAGGAACTTTTGTTTTTTTTTTGTTTCCTTTCTTTTATATCACCATTTCCCATGTCTCTCTGTATTCCATTGTCTATTCTTCTATCATTCCAGCTCTCCATCTATCATCCCTTACTCCCCTTCTTTAATCCCTTCCCTCAAGTGTACAGCTACTTCATCTGTCCATGTCCCTTCCCTAAACATACCCTAAATTGTCTTCTTTATCAGCTGACTACACCCCTTATTTTCATATACTCACTGCTTTGCCCCCTCCTGCTTAACTTCTATATGCCCCACTTGATAACTACTTTATCCATAAAATAGGCCCTCAAGTAAGAAAGGTATTCTAAATCTATACAGCTCCCCTTGCACTTTGTCCCTGAATGTCATACCTCCCCAATATACGTCCTCTGTCTCTACCCTCTGTCATACAAATAAAACCTCCACAGTGAAACCGCAATATTTCTGATCTGAAAACAAATAGGTACTTACGTATTATGACAACCAAATTTCTAACCTCCTGTAATTCATAATGTTTTCACGAAATGACTTAAGCTTTAAGTAAAAATTATTTATTTATTTTATTATTTATTTAAATTTGTTGACCGGGAGTGTCCGACTGGACGTGGGTCCATTTTCAGCGGAGGCCCGGGGAGAAAAGCTCCATAGTAAAATGAGTGTGTAAAGTCCGAATTACTGTTCTATCACATTCCTTGGGAAACAGGAACAAGAAACACAAGCAGGAGGTTGTCAACGAATTGCAAGCGGACAACATTCTTCATCACGTGCATTTTTTAAAACACGCAGCTTATAACCATTTTGTGTACTACACTGTCCAGAAAAGCAGGGGAACTGCGATCCTCTAAGTGTTTTAGTTGTTTGTACTACTTTTGAAATGAGCTTCCTAAATCAACACTTGAGAAACACTTCTGATTATGGAGGCTTAAATTACATGTTTCTTGCATCCATTAAAACACAGTTATACTACTTTTCTTCAGAGAATCCCATGTCTGTATTCATTACGTACACCATGACCCTGTTCTTCTTGAAAGTCAAGCTCCTTCGCAGTCTTTTTCTTGTAGTTATTGCAGTTAAAATTCCTGTACTACTTTCCGAACACTTGTTATAATGGACGTTAAACAGAAATATCACTTTGCTGGATTTTTCATATGCAAAGCATGCTCCGAAGTTGCTAATCAGTCTCACAATCACAACACGGAAATCCTCCTCCACGGGAAAACTGTCTATAAAAGTGAGGTTAACCTACCATTCACACAACTGTCCAAGAGCAGAAAGAAAGACTCGAGATTTGATGATAATATAGCAAAACTGACTTGCTCGCAACCTGCTTGCAATTATACGATGTAAGTCAGCGTTTTCATCCCCAGAAATACAGGAACAGCTTACGTATTTCTCGGGAAGTAAACCTATGTAACATTATACTGTTGTGGATTTTAGGCTTACTAAATGTAAATGACAGCAAATGTTTTAAGCCAGTGAAAACATTATGAATTATACAATGTTACAAATCTGATTGCAATAATACGTTAAGTTTGTTTGTTTGTGTCTTTCGGCTTTTCCCGGTTAGGGGTCGCCACAGCAGAACTCCGGTCCACTAATGATTGGCAGTAGATTTTTACGTACTAGCTTGCCGGGCCTAATGCACAACCTTCAGTGAAGCAATGCCCATTCATGCATGTCGCCACACAGAAGACGCTCTAACTGAGAATCGAACGGGCAACGTCTAACTGTGAGGCGACAACACTACCGCAGCACCACCACCGCAATTCCCAACAAATATTCTAATTGGCTGGACTTATTCAGCTTGCAAAGAAATAAATTATTTATAAATCCACTAATATGCTGTGGGATCTTCCATTACTTTTTGAAAATGTAATGCAAATTAAAAGCTTAGTATTAGTTTCTCATTCCTAACAAGCATTACTTACATTATTTTCTCAGCACTGTTCCTTGATATTATTCTCAGTATCAAGTGCTTAAGAATGAATCCACGGTGGTGGTGCTGCGGTAGCGTTGTTGCCTCCCAGCAAGACGTTGTCCCGTTCGATTCTCAGCTAGAGCATCTTCTGTGGAGACATGCGTGAATGGGCGCACCTTCGTTGAAGGTTGTGCATTAGGGCCGGCAACTCAGCACGTAAAAATCAACTGCCAATCATTAGTGGACGGGAGTTCCGCTGTGGCTACCCCTAACCCGGAAAAGCCGAAAGACACAACAACAACAATCAAGTGCTTAAGAATAATTTTCCCCGCCTTTTGTTTAGAATCAGCTGAAAAAAAACAGAGGTTTGCAAACAAAATATCAGATGCTGTGAGGCACCAAAATATTATATACTAATGTGTCAAATTTCTTCTGATATGTGCTAAATATCCATCACATTTGGAATGTCTAGAATTACTTATTTAACACATTTGAACATCTCAGCTGTCTGCAATATTTCAAAAGTTTTAGTGCTGCCTGACAAAGTAAGAAACACAATAAAAATTACACCCACAACATACTTTTCAGTTCATTTGATTTATTGCAGACAGTAAGCCAGCCAGGAAATATCTTTCAGCTGCATAGACACATAGGTGCATGGTATTCATTTTAACAATAGTGATAATTACTGAAAGTCAAACTTTTTAGTTAGTCTGCCATTTTAATATGAAATAATTGATGCCATGTCTTTACTTCCATTTTTCTTTTTCAGTACTGACACACTATTGGAAATACTTATATTCAAGGGTAAAATAGGAGCTTTTGTTGGCTTGGTAACTTTTCTAGTCTCATACAACATGCAAATGTAGATTATAGGAATCAAAAACAAATCTTGAAGGAATGGTTTACTTACAACTTTTCACCTCTACCTGTGAGGTTGTGCTACGCATTAAGATAGTAACACGCACTGTTTTCCCCTTCAGAACACGATGCATGTGCTGAAGGCATTTTTCTTTCACAGCTGAAAAAAAGCTGAGTTACTGAAGCTACTCCTAATGAGATATGTCCAGGTGTGCCTTAGGGCTAAAACAAAGGGTGTGCGCATTTGAAAAGAATGAATTTAAGTGGTTTACATAAAGTCATATAATGAACAGAAGGCCCATTGTTAAAGGATACATGCACATAAAGATGCACACATCTAACACTGCATTATGCAGAGGTTCTAAATACTAAACATATAAACAGCCTTAGTTGTATCTGAACATGTCATCAGCTCAATAAGACAAGAATATCATAACCATAATGGTTGTAGTTTGTAAAAGCGAACACTGAAAAAAAGCGAGAGCTTTTTTCCTTGTTTTTCAGACAACCTGCTATTTTGTGTGCATGATCGTGATACAGCAGGGACTGGGAATTTGCCCTTTCCTCACTGTTCTGCAACCTTGCAGATGCTATATATAATTAGTAGGAATATATGTGGGGGGGGGGGGGGTGTAAGGGGTGCTTGCCCACCTGTAAAATATAGTTTTTTTTTCGATGTTCTGTGTGTTCGATCCTATTAGATTGCTCGTTTTTCACTCATTCTTTTGAGCATTCAATATTTGATAAGATAATCATGCATAACAGTCTAATGGAAGCTCTCAACATTCCATCTTCAAAATGTGCGAAATGACCTCTCATGATATGGAACACACTGGCAAAATGTGGAACACTAACAATTTCCGCTAGGAAGCTAATATCATAACTACTGACTGTTTCTTCATACTTAGAGAAAATTGCTTTTGGTGAATTAACATGATTGAATAATTTTACAATAGCTATCTGTTAAAAAAAATCTTATGAATGTGTAATAGACCCTTTCAATGCAGAACAGAGTGGAAAGATAATATATATACTACACAGGTCTCCTAATGACTACAGTAAATCAAACATACAGAATCATCACACTATGGTCATAGGGAGAACCTATAGCAACAAGATATATGGGATTAACATTGAATCAAGATATGGCAACCTCAAAAACAGTTATCAGTTAGTGACCTCACTGTGTAAAAACAACACATATATATCACTAAACTTTGTAAAGAGAGTGAGACAGAGTCATGCCTGTTGGGGCCAAAATTAAAGACATCCAAACAAGGTAAAAATGATTGAGACTAATTTTAGCATGGTCTTTGTTGATGTTGGAATTAATAACATAAGCCAGTCCTCCTTCTTGAATATGTGACAGCATATTGCAGAAATATTAAACATCCTAGCAAGCAAGGGAAATACATCTGTTAAGCAAAATCTTCCTAATACTTTAAATGACATTTAAATATCACAGTAAAGTGTTGGCATTCAATCAGTGGCAAAGGACATAGTGTCATCAACTTGGGATTCATAGGGTTACAGGCAAGTACTAGATTAGGTGCCCTTACTGGCAATTTTAATCCAAGCAAGTTTCCCTTTTGTGATCAAATTATCCTATCCCATTTAGTTAGAGATTAGCATTACCCATCCCATGGTCGATAATATTATATTACTCCTAATAAAAATAACTGAGAGTATACCATAGAAAATCTGAGGGGGGCATTATGGCATAGAGCATCTAAGCGCTGCCTCTGTCCATTAGAAGTACAGGGGGCAGCTTTGGGGTAAATTTTCTGTTATCCATCCTTAGATCCAAGCTGAGCTTGAATATGGACAGGGATGACCTTTGTTTGATGTTCCAGAGCAGTGGTACCTTCTGGAGAGAAGATACCTGTCCCTCCCAACCATTCTTTTGATGTTGCAGAAGAGATTTGGATCCCTAGACCAAGTCTTTCTTATCTAATTTGACTTACTGATTTGCAATATATCCATCAGAATTGGATCAGAATATGCCTTGTATGCCAGACACAGGTCATTTCTTAGCAGTCTGTAGGATACTGAGTATAGTGGCAGGGCTTTGAGTCGGTCCATGTATGACATATTGTTTAGGCCATGTATCCTTTTAGTAAGGTATCTCTGTGGGCACTCCAGCTGTTGTATGTGTCTGGATAGATACATGCCAAAGGGGCATTATATTCAATGGCTGGTCAAATAAGGGCCCAATAAAGGGGCACAATGACATCCCTAGAGCTAGACACAATCCCTTTGTTTATAACATTCAAGTCAATGGAGACTCCATCGTGAGACACACTGATGTCCCTCTCAGCAGGCTGAGTAAGGAGAAAGTTACAGTCAATTACTTATCAGGGGCTAGGATCTGTCACATTATACATGCACTCAGGTCACTGGATCACAATTACCAATATGACTCAGTCATAGTCCATGTGGCAATAAATGACCTGAGACATACCTCCCTAGACTATATGATGAGGGACATCATGGAGCTCTCGGAATATGTGTCTCAGGCTAGTATGAGCCTAGTATTGAGCAGCATTTTACCTTCTCCAAGGATGATGCCGCAATACGAACAAAAGATGATTGACTTTAATAATTGGCTTATTTTCTGGTGTCATTCTAAGGGGGGTGCAATATTTGAAAGTATGGAAGGAGATGGTCAACAGACCATGCTGCTTTTCCATGGATGGTCTGCACCTCTCCCCTCTAGGCTTTTGAATATTAGCTAAAACATCATCTTCCCTCATTGTGCCTTTTTTTAGGCAATGCCAAACTGAAAGTACTTCTGACATAGCAAATCAAAACCAAGAAAATCTAAAGGTATTACTGCTCAATGCTAGGAGTCTAAACAAAAAACTCCACTCCTTAGAAGCTCTCTTTACCTTAGAGAATGTTGATATCAGTGCAGTAACTGAGACATGGTTTAAAGCAGCAGACACCACACCAACAGTGCAAGGTTATAATGCCTTCCACACATTTAGGCCAGCTACTTCACAGACAGGGACTAAAGGTGGAGGTGTCTCTATTACATCAAAAATAAATATACTTCAAGGCTGGTAAAACAGGACAACGCACTTGAGCTGATCCATGTTCAAATCACTATAGGTAAAATCCAATACCACTTCCTTGCAAGCTATAGGTCCCCCTCTATGACCCAGGAAACCCGTATCATGTATTTAAACTTATTAGAACCACTAACCATCCAACCCAATACCATATTCATGGGTGACTAATTACCCCACTATTAACTGGGAATCCTATACAACACCAAATGTACATGCATAGAAATTCCTGGATTTTGTAAACACAAAATCCCTGTGAACCAGATAGTCAGTGTACCAGCCAGGGGTGCAACCATACTGGATCTGGTCCTCACTAATATGGGACAGTGCTGCACACTCCCTACTGTATTGCCTTCCCTGGTAAGGTCAGACCACAAAATGGTCTCCTTTGAAGTAAAAATAAAAACTGGACCCCCAGCTAAACCTGGAATATTCCGGAACTATTCTAAGGCTACCTTCTGGTATTATGTGAGATCCTGGCAAAATTTCAAACTCCTATAAAACCTGAGAACACTTCTGGCTATGCAGAACTATTCACAGAAACTCTGTACAAGCATGTTAGTAGCTGCATAGAGGCAGCTGAACCCACCAGGAAGAAGTACAGAACTAACTGAAAAAACACGCCACCCTGGTGGAATCACAAAATCAATTAGTTGTATAACAGGAGGAAGAAAAGCATGGCAATGATTAAGAGGTGCAGCACCCAGCAGGATAAAAATACTCTCATCAAACTAAACAAATAACTCAGAGGACAAATAAAGTCTACCAAAGCCAAACATGACGTGTGTTTGGCCTCCCAGGCCAGGGACAACCACAGATTGTTCTTTAGCTATGTCCGCAACCTCAAAAGCAATACACAATTGTTTGCAGAGCTCATTATAAATGGAGCCACCTATACTGAGCCAGAAGATATAGCAAACCTCCTGGCTGATAAATTCAGCTCCAACTCCCCCCCCCCTCCCTCAACCTTCCCTTTGGAAATATTATCAAATATACCCCACTACTATCACTAGGGAACCAGTCCTTAATGCTCTCTTGAAGACCAAGAACACTGCATCAATGGGCCCAGACAATATCTCAGGATGCCTTCTTAACAGCATGAAATATGACCTATCAGAGTCTCTGGAATTACTATTTAACTGTATCCTTCAGACACGCTTTGTGCCTCATTAATGGAGAAAGGCAACAATCATCCCTCTGCACAAAGGTCGGCCATCTACATACCATGGAAACTACAGGCCCATAAGTTTCACTAGTGTTATATGTAAAGCCATGGAAAGAATTATCATGGAGATGATCATTAGAGATACAGTAGATCTCCAGACACTGGACCCAACCCAGTCTGGTTTTGTCAAGAGCAGACCATGCTTACTCAGCATGGTGGACTTCTTCGAGAAGGTCACCAAAGCAATGGATGAGGGCAAAGTCATTCACACTGCCTACCTTGACCTGGCCAAGGCATTTGACACACTACCCCACTCAGGTATTGTTGGCAAACTCAGCAGCATAGGTACAAATCCATATGTCACCTGGTGGATAGCCAACTGGCCCATAGTCAGGACCCAGCAAGTTAGAATTGCGGAGTCCATCTCTACATAGAGGCCAGTCGCAAGTGGAGTCCCTCAGGGATCAGTCCTTGGACAGCTCCTTTTTGGCATTTACTTCTCAGAAGTCAAGGCCAAAGTTAGTGGTATCTGGCTGACTAAATTTGCAGATGATTGCAAATTAGGAGCTGTCATTGTATCTCATACCGACACAAATGTTCTCCGGGGGGGGGGGCTGACAGAGACAAACAACTGGTGTCAGAGCCATGGACTAAAACTAAATGCCAAGAAATGCATAATAGTATCTTTTGGGAAGTCATCCATCACTGGTAACTATCATACTGACAACGCATCCCTTAGAGTTGAATCAGTAGTCAAGGACTTGGGGGGCACACATAGATGGTAATCTAGCCTTTGATCATCACGTGTCTACAGTGGTGAGGAAATCATTCTATGCTGCTCAACTTATAAACAAAGGTATGCCATCTATGTCCAAGGAAGTCATTGTTCCACTGTATTCAGCATTCATCAGACCTATTATTGAGTACAATGCCCCCTTTGGTATATACCTAACCAGACATATCCAACAATTGGAACGTCCACAGAGGTTCACACTAAAAGAATACAGGACGCAAGTAATATGTCCTGTGCAGACCCCCTCAAGGCCCTATCTCTGTATTATATCTCCTACAGACTTTTGAGGGGAGATCTATGCCTGGCGTACAGGGCATTGTCAGACCCCTCTCTGATGGACCTCCTGCATATCCACAAAACAAACAGTACCAGAATTACCCGTTATAAAGACTTAAACCTTGCCTATGATATAAATAGGACCTGCTGGAGAGATAGGTATTTATCCCAGAGACTACTCCATCTATGGAACAGGCTCCCCATCCATGTGAAGCAGAGTTCCTCCCTAACCCAGTTCAAGTGCAACTTGGACAATTGGATGGGAAACCAGAAATTCATTCCTGGTTTGACACCTATGTCTCTAATGGACAGAGGTAACCTGAAATGGTTCATCTCCCAGGTCCATGCTTAAACTTATCAAGGGTATTAGAACTTGCCAGAGATTTGGGATGCATGGCTAGGCTTAAAAAGGCCCTTGTGGTCATTAACCTTGTAAACACCTATGAACCTATAAGTTGTGCAATATAGAAGAACTTTCAATGCCATAGGAGTAGGATGCAGTGTTGCATTTTCTTCCTGTAGAGTACAAGTATTTATTAGAGAATTTTTCCATCATTGTGGTCTCTTTCTTAGCTTCTCTTAAAATGCCAAGACAAACAATTTACAGCATGTAAAAAAGTCAAAAGCGAATGTAGCTTTGTAGTTGCCAGAACTCTCAACAATAACACGATTGACTCAGAAGCCTTCCTCTGCTAGGAGGATGTTGACATTTGTACCTTTAAAGGAATAGGGAAGTACAATCCAGGCCTGGAAACACATACAGAGGTTCAAGATAAGTGAGAGGGTATGCAAGAATCCCTTTGAAAGATTGTGATCTCAGTTTTAGTCAGACATTATGGCATTAGATCAAGAGTGCTCATGTGTTACTCTTTACGCAATTAAATGACTATTTCTGGCAATAGTCACACAAGAGACTTTCATCTAGAATAATAATTATTTAATTCTTTGACATTTGTTAACCGGGTTAGTCCGACTGGGCAGAAGCCCTTTTTCAGTGGAGGCCCGAGGAGAAAAGCTCCAAGTAGTAAATATAACAAATGTAAACCAATGACAGAGTGAAACAATAACATTTATAGTTAACCAAATATGACAACTAGTCAGAAAAAATAAAAACCTGCTAGATGATATACAGTGACTTAAAACATATTGAGGTTCTAAGTACCATACAGTACTAATAAAAAACAAAAATATTGGTCACACATATGCCGAAAATAAACAGGTAAATTATAAAGCTACATTATATACAGGAGTTAATTCCAAGGCAGAAATCACTATCCACATCTGCAAAGCTGTAAACAGACAGAAGAGCTGACTACTAGTAGATATATCAGAGAGAGCATAAATGGTTGCTGCAGGAATATTAGGCAAGTGAAAGAGGAGGGCAAGACAGGATTAAGTTGGGTGATTGCATAAGCATGACCATGATTTATGAAGGGTATCCTTTAAAGCTGTTTTAAAAGAGTTTGGATTTGGGAGCGATCTAAGAATAAAAGGTAGTTTATTCCAGGCATTTGCCACTGAATAGCTGTAAAGGAGTCTGGCAATATTTTTTGGGCATATATACTTGCAGAAGATCCAGTTGAGAGCTATGGAGGGCACGGTTGGGAGTTTAGGGATGGATGAGGGAAGAGAGGGAGGGGCAAGAGGAGGGGTCATGTATGACAGAATGAGTCATGAGAAGCTGGGGTAGTAGGACTGATGGTGGAATTCCAACTACTTCTAGGTTTTTCAAGGCTAGGCAGTGGTGAGAGCGGTAAGGGAGATTGGAGGTAAATCTTGCAATTTTATCATAAGTGAGATCCAGTTTAGACACAAGGTTGGATTGGAGGTGAGTAAGAACAGGAACTGCATATAGTAGGGTAGGGAGTAGAAAGTCTTGTGCAAGACAGAGCCTAGAAGCATCTGTGAGGAATTTCTTATTCCTATATAGAAGGCATAGCATTTGATGAGTCTTTTTAATACAGTGTTGAATATGGAGATCAAACTTTAGCTGGTCATCATTAATAACTCCTAGAAGTTTAGTGTGAGGTTTGACAGAGATGATAGTGTTATTTAGGAAGGAGACCATGAAGGTAGGTTTGTGATGTTGAAGAGATTGAGGGAGGAATAGAGGAAGTTTAGTTTTCTTACAGTTAAGTAGAAATTAGTTGGAAGCTAGCCAATAAGCTTAAATAGTTCCTGTAGATGTGGTCAGCAGGGGGGTGGACAACATATACATGAGATAATGTGGTCATGTCCCAGCAGTGAGCTGGTATTGAGCAAAGGCATTTCTTCAGCTGCATGGACTACTAGGGCATCTATTCCCCAATTTCACATACAGTTTGAAAGCTATGTATATGTAAATTTAATGTAAGATGAGTAATGCAATGAATTCTTACTTTATTCATGTTTCACTAAGTATTGCTGACCTCATATTTACATTTAGGAAACAAACTGCATGAATATATTGCAAGATTGAAGGGGATGCAGAAACACTTCAATGCAGAGGGTGGAGATTGTTGATTAATTATGGAGCACTTTCCTCTTTGTTGGGGTAACTATAAATCATAGTTAACAAAATGTAAACTTTCTATATGCTTATTGGTATAATTTCAAATATCTTATTTCTTGTTGATATTAGTATCTCACTAGTGCAGCCATTTTGTATGTCCATCTGGTTGCTTTTGTTATTATACAATCATTTTGTGAGCCATAAAGTGGATGACAAAAAAGAAAAAGAAAGAGAAATAAAAAAAAAAACAGTTAAATATAATCATTATGAGAGATTTAAGTTACTTTAACATTGGCATGGTAAACTAATCAACATCAAATAAATATACCCAAATATAATAAATCTAAATATTAAAAGCCTGTATGAATCAAAACAATACGGAACACACAATTTGAAATCTAACAATGGATTATAATGTCTTATTTATCATATTGACTAACCTAGGATGTTTCTACTCATCAGTCATGATTATATCACATGCAATTGACACAAATCATGTCACTAGTATATTTAACTCAATTTTAAAATCAAACATAGTTATAAGTAAATTATTCTACATAGACTTTACCAGTGGAGACTATGACACAATAGATGACATACTTATGAATCCAGAATGGGATGCCAGTATCCAAATAAGTCTGCTCAGGACACTTTCAATGAGTTCTCTAATATTAGCAATTCTTGCATTTATGAACACATACTGGTAACTTACAAATGTACATGCAATGTCAATAAAAGACTTGTGCAAAATTCACCAAATTAATAAAACATACAACAGAAAAGACAGAGATATTACTTTGGATGATTCAGTGCTGCAGTGGTTACTACTGTTGCCTTTCAGTACTTGGTTCTCAAGTTCAGTTCTTAGTTGGGTCATCTCCTGAGTAGAGTCTATAACCCTGTGTCCATGTGACTTCTCACTGAATATTCTGGATAGGTCCAACATATTGATGTGACGTAAGTGAATTGGCATTCTTCCCAGTTGGTTGTAGATATGCATGCTGTATGACTAAATGTGTGTGCATTCCACATATAACAGCACCTCATTCCGGAATAGTTCCTCTGTTGCACCAATGAGTGCCATGGTATACTCCTTCTACCACATGGCCTTGAACTAGATTAAGTGGATACTCAACAATAAACGAATGAGTGCTTAGTCTTCAGTAATGACCATGGTCATAAAATAAGTTTAGATTAAATCAGTCACAGAGACAATTATTTTTTTAACCAACAAGAATCTACCTCAGTTGTGTTGCAGGGTATCAAGACACTTATTTAAACCAACAACTGATTAAGCACTTTCACTCATATATATAACAGGGGGTTATTACAATCTAAGTTCATCAGTATCTGTGCTTCTACTTTAAGTCTCATTCAGGTGACATACTAATTGTGGATCCACGTATTACCAGAACAAGATATTCTTAGTCATAACTTTACTGTATCACACACATTCTACTTAATTATTCATAATAGTTAACTCATTTTACTTGAAAAATATTAAGTTTTGAAAATCCTTTACATTCTAAAATCATTCTATATAGTTCTTAAAATAAATTAGATGACTAGAATTTACAAGGCCACAGACAATGTGAATGAGGATTGGATAACACTCAAATTTAGGATTTTAATACCATTGCAATCATAAAAAGTAAATGGTAAATGTAGTAATCATAATTATATCAGTTACCATTTACATACAATATGAAACAATTTAAAACGAGTCTCTGTAATATGAGTCAGTTGCAAGCAGTTTTCTCTGAAAATCAAAATAAAAGAAAATAATGTATTAAATATAAACTTCATTTGTAGAATTGATTTATGCTATAATATAAACTATTGATTCTACAATTTAGAAGACCTCATCATTAAAACATTTAAAAGTCACACATGTTCATTTAATCTGGGTCTCTTTATGGAATTAAACCTAAGTTACCAGATCAATTCCTCATGTTGTAATCACGCTTGCCAATTTCCCCACCACCTACCCATACCTATCTTGTCAATTACAAATATACACATTTCTTGAAATAAGTGTATATCTTACTGTGCTTAAACATAACATTTTCTAAATTGTTTTTTTTAAGTCATATAAGTGCTGATAAATTCTGTCTCTCAACTTTTGTTTGGTCTTTCCCACATAGAAAACCTAACAGGATATACATGTAGCCAAGTACACCAACCATGTGGTGTCACAATTACAATAACCATGGCAACAAAGGCGGATTTGTCTTGGTTATGAGTTCTTGTTCTCATCCACTGGGTTTCTGATATTTTTTATCTTTGTTTTGCATTTTTACAAACTGCAGCCATGTCATAGGATCTGTACAAGACAAATGGAAATGAAGTGCGTGAATTACCTTTATTAATACCGCAGCTTTCTCAAGTTTTACTATTTTTAACAGCATTAATCACTGGCATAGCAGCCACATCTACAGTGAGTAACAGAAATGAATTTGGACAATGGACTGAATGAAAAAGAAGCCAGTAATTGAGGAGGAGGAGTAACAAAAGAAGCTCAACAGTCCTAGTCGGCTTTTGAACTGAACAGCTGGTTAAAAACTTTTACTTTTCAATTTTAGACATTTCCATGTCAATTCCACTTGTTCACTGCGTGAACAGATCAAGACATTTGATTTTAATTTGTTAAAATACAAGAAACTTCTGTTGGGCATTTCTTTTTTGGGAAGAAAGCCTCAAACAATGGAGAGTCCCGAAGGGTCAAGGATCTGGAAACTTCCAAACCAATTAGAGTCCAGTTCTGTGCTTCACAATGAATTACTCAGATAGAAATGATGAAGCTTTTGGTTAAGGACAATGAGCACAAATTACATATTTTGAACAAGGAAATTAGAGTTTTGGATTCTAGCATTAAAAATAGATATTCCATCTCCTTCCTAAAAGTCTTACAGGAGCGTATTTTCCTGTGTTGACAAACAATGCACAGAAGCTAAGGTTAAAAACGAACAGAAACTTGAAAAGGATAAACAAGCTTATATGAAAAAGAAAGCACATTGTGTTCCTTTAATGCAGAAAATGAATAAGGGAGAAGAGTACAAGTCAAGACAATCAGGATACAGACAACCCAGAAACTGCAGGGGCTTTTTAGACTACAGTGTGATGCAGACAGACTGATGGCACAACAGTCCACCTAGAGTTTGACTGGAAGGAACAATACATCACAGATCAACAAGAAGGGCAGGTCTCATGCTGGAGGATGTAAGAGATTACACAGGTACCATGTTTAGTGTCAACAACAGGCAATAGCACCTTTGATATGACTATATTCAATTTTAGTCATTTGAAGATCACATGTTTATTATGAGCTGTTTACAAAGGTTTTGATTTTGTACCCTCTAGAAGGGTGAATCTGGTTGATACATTAATTAAACTGAAGCTTTTTTTTGTGGGCAATTGTACTTTGAATGTTACTGTAAAAATGACACAGTACAGTTGTGTAAAATCTTACCATATCAGTAGATGTTTTTATCTTCACTGTTGCAGTATTCTTAACATGAGAGAACCTCTGCAAAGGGCAGCCCAACATCCGGCCAGTATACCAAAGCCTGTAGGTTGTTAATGATATGCCATATGTCACATGTATGCTCCCCATGCAAGGTGTAGGGCTTAAAGGTGATGTCCAGATGTGTCATACTCAGAACTGAGAGCCCCAGGAGGAACACCAGCCCTAGGATACCAGACAGTAACATATACATCCAGAGGGACAAAAGACCAGGGGGGAGGAGGGAGGCAGTGAATCTGCAACAGTGAAGAGAAGGACATCTACTATTATGGTAAGATTTTACGCAACTGTACTATGTCCTTCCATTTCACTGTTGCAGTATTCATAACATGAGGGAGAATGCAAAAGCTGAGGAAGAAGACAGGGAGAAGGAAGGGCCAGCAGAGCCTTCTAGGAACCCATGAAGAATGGCCCTAGCAAAACCAGCTCTAGCCCTGGATATGACATCCAGCTTGTAGTGCTTGGTAAAGGTATGCACCAAAGACCAAGTAGCTGCCTCAAGGAGAGAATTAGTATCCAAATCCTTCAAAAATGCACCAGAAGAAGCCACAGCCCTAGAACAGTGAGCCTTAACCATAGAAGGAAGGCTCTTGCCATGATAAGAATAACAAAAAATGAATTCAAAAATCCAAGACAAAATAGTCTGCTTGAAAACCACCAAACCTAATGATCTAGGATGAAAAGAAATAAAAAACTGAACAGATTTTTGAAAAGCTTTAGTTTTATCCAAATAAAATCTGACTTGTCTATGCACATCCAAAGTGTGCAACACTGTCTCACTAACAGATTGTGGAGAAGGGAAAACAGTGGTTAAATTAATTGACTGATTAAGAGATAACTCATACACCACCTTAGGCATAAAAAAAGGATTGGTACAAAGAGACACTCTGTTCTTATGAAAAACTAAAAAAGGAGGAAGGGCCATAAGGGCTTGAAGCTCAAACACCCATCTGACAGAAGTAAGGGCTAACAAAAGAACAGTCTTCTAAGATCAGTGTTGTAAAGAATCTGAGCAAAAACAAACAGTCCTGGATAAAAAGCCTCCTCCTTTTATCGGCCGTGGTGAGCCTCATCTGTTTTTGTCTTGTTCCTAAGTGTTGTAAAGAAGCTGAAGCCTTAGGCTCCAAAAGGAGCCTAAGTGAGTTTCTCCAAAACAAAGTTAAGATCCCAAAGAGGAGGAACAGGCTTCCTGTGAGGTCTAATACGGACACATTTAAGAAATTGTTTGGCTTCAAAACTAGAGGCCAAAGGAGTATCTAAAGGCAGACAAGCAGAAATAACTGAAAGGTGGACATTAATAGAAGAATATGCCAACCTAGCATTGAGTAATTCACAGAAATAAAAGAGAAGCAAAGTAACATCCATAGTAAGTGGATCCAGGTTACAAGAAAGACACGAAACAGAAAACCTCTTCCATTTGGACAAGTAGGATTTCCTAGTAGTGGGTTTTCTGCCTTCCTGCAGAATCTGAAGCATGTTCTCAGAAAAAAGCTGCCTATAGGGAATCAAAATCCTATCACCCACAGTGTCAGTTGAAGAGTGGACAGGTGGGGATGGATGAGAGATCTCCAGTCTTGTGTAAGAAGATCCACTCTGTGAGTTAACTTGTTATGATTGCCTTTGCTAAGTGCAGAAGAAGAGGGACCCAATGTTGTCTGGGCCAAAAGGGAGTCACCCACAAGATTTTGAGAGCATCCTGTTTTATCTTGCACAGGACTTTTGGAATGAGAGGAAGTGGAGGGAGGTTATAAAGAAACATCCGCTTCCATTAAAAAGATAGGGCATCCACCTTCCAGACCAGAGGATATGGAGTTCTGGCACAAAACTGAGGAGGAGAGGCAAACAGATACACTAAAAGAATACCCCACTGGTGGATAATGTCCAGAAACACATCCCTGTGAAGCACCTACTCATGAGATTGTGTTATGGACCCACTCAGGGAGTCTGCCACAAAATTCTGACTTGAAGGAATGTACACCACCTGAATTGTAACTAGATACTGAATCGCTAGCTCCCAAACCTGGAGTCCCAATTTACAAAGAAGATAGGACCTTGTCACCCCTTGTTTGTTAATGCACCACATGACTGTGGCATTGTTTGTAAAGATCTTCAGGGGCCCTGGAGAAAAAAGGGAAGGAAAGCAGTTAGGTCCAGCAGAAGAGCTCTCATCTCCTTGATACTGATGTGCTCATTCTGTTGCTGAGGAGACCAAAGGCCTTGCACCTTTAGGTTTCCAAAGGAAGCCACCCAACCCCTGTCTGAGATGTCTGTGAACAGCTCTTGAGAGGGAAGTGGGGGTTGAAAGAGAAGCCCTGGATTCCAGGTCAGTTAGTGACTCCATGGAATAAGAACAATTGGAAACTCTAGAGGATGAGAATGCTGAAGCCAAACTGACTTTAGATACCAATGCAGCTTTCTCATGTGCAGTCTGGCAAAGGAAAGCATAGGGATTGTGGATGCCATGAATCCCAGAGCCCTCAGAAATTCCCTGGCTGAAATCAAGGCCAGAGGAAGAAGGGACTAAAAAAAGAAAATCAGAGTCAAATCCTTGGGAGGAGTCAGGGATGTTACCATAGGAACAGTCTGGATCATGCATCTCAGAAAAACATGATCCTGTGATGGGGACAAGCAGGACATTTGAAAATAGGTTCATAGGTAAGTACTAGGCTATCTGCCCAAGGGCATTTATAAGCCTAGCCAGAGTGTGTTGGCTTTTTCCACCCCTATAGATTAGTTCCCTGTGCCTCTGACCAGCAGAGCCATTAGTTCCCTGCGCCTCTGTCCAGCAGAGCCACTGCAGTGATCCTCAGGGTAAATTTTCTGTTTCCCATCCACCCGTTAAGGTTTCTCCTGAAGAGTGCTAGTGAGGGACTCTGCCTGATGTATATTGGAATCTTGTTCCAAAGCATAGGCAGTCTCTGGGTCAGGAATCTATCCCTCCAGCACGTCCTATTTATTGTTGTGGTAAGGTTTATGTCCCTAGAGCGTGTAGCTCTCAGGGATTTGTTTTTTTTTTTAGGTAGAGCATATCCATCAGTTCTGGGTTGGACATGGCCTGGTATGAAAAGCAGAGATCACCTCTGAGTAAGCAGTATGCAACCGAGTACAACTAGAGTTTCTTTAGTCGGGCTGCATAGGTCATCTGTTTGAGGCCAGTAATCCTCTTGGTTTGGTACTTTTGTGGTCTTTCCAGCTGTCACAGGTGTCTTGTAAGGTACATCCCAAATGAGGCATTGTATTCTATAATGGGTCTAATAAGTGATGAGTAGAGAGGCACAATAACCTCCTTTGATCTGGATGAGAAACCTTTTGAGATTAGGTGGGCCACGTAGCAGGATTTTTTAACCACCTTGGCAATATGATTATCAAAGGAGAGATTCCTATCTACTTGGGTCCCCAGATCCCTTATTACTTTTTCTGTATTTAGGGGACTACCACATATGTGGTAGTTCATGGGTACTATGTTTTTTCCAAAGGGGATGACTATGCACTTATTGGCATTCAGCTTGAGGCTATGATTTTGACACCAGGTATCCGTCAAAGTGAGACCCTTCTTGAGGGTGTCTGTATCAGCCAGAGAATCAGTTATAGCCCCTAGTCTGCAGTCGTCTGCGAACTTGGTCAGCCAAAGTCCTCCTGTGCTTGCCTGTACCTCGGAGAAGTATATACCAAACAGGAGGGGTCCTAGGACTGAGCCCTGGGGGACGCCACTTGTAACCGGTTTAGAGTTGGACCTAGAGTCTGCAACTCTCACAGTGTGGGTTCTGTCCGTGAGCCAATTTGCAACCCATCTCATGATGTAGGGGTTAATGTTCAGGTTGGTGAACTAGTCTATAATATCAGAATGGGGAATGGTGTCAACAGCCTTTGCAAGGTCTAGGTAGGCTGTGTGGACCTCCTTACCCTCATCTAATGCCTTGGTAACTGTCTCAAAAAAGTCCACCAGGTTTAGGAGGCATGATCTGCCCATAACAAAGCCAAACTGGGTGGGGTCCAAAGTTTGGAGGTTCTCAATGTCTCTGTTAATGAGTTCCATGATGATGCGCTCCATAGCTTTGCAGACCAGGCGTCAGACTTATAGGGCGATAGTTCCCGGGGTCCATTGTGGTGCCACCTTTGTGGAGTGGGATAACTGTTGCTGTGCACTACTCTGTGGGTACGTAGCCTGTAGAGGGGCTGAGTTTGAACAGTGTATTTAGGTGAGGGGTTAGTTCATTTTGGAGCTCTTGTAAGACACAGCCTGGGACACCGTCCAGTCCCATTGAGGCTGTGTTTTTGGCTTTGGATAGGGCTGGATTAACCTGCGTGTCAGTGATTGCCAGGGTCTTACATTCTTCTGGAATGGTTATGGGCCCTTTAGGGGCTGAAAGGGGTGTGAAGTTTGCACTGAACCTGTCTGCCAAAATGTTGGCATTATCAGTCAGTTCAGTGTATTTTATGCCATTCTGTACCAACTCAGAGCAGATCTGAGAGTTTCCACTTAGGTTCTTGACATAGCTAAAGAATGCTTTGTGGTTATCTTTAGAGTCCTTGGCAAGTTTTCTTTTGAAGCTAGCCTTGGATGATTTAATGAGGGATCATAGTTTCTTGCTGATACTGATCAGGGATGTCTTTCCTTCTAGGGATTTTGCTCTTATCTGTACTAGTTTCCTCCTTCTATTGTAGAGCCTGTTTATAGCAGGGGTCCACAAGACTTGGAGGAGTGAGTCTTGGTTTTACTTGGGATAGCATGATCCATGCATTCCTGCAGATGATCATAGAGTGCCTTTGTATAGGTTTCAGCAGCTTGGGCAGCATTGTCCATTGGCGTGAGGGCTGTGAACCTTTCCACCTCAGTCTTAAGCAACGTGAAGTTTGCTTTTTAAAAGTTTTTCACGGTGGTTTCCTTAATTGGGGTTGGGGGTGGAATGTGAATATCCAGAGTGATTAGTCTATGGTCTGATTTAACCAGTGAGGGGTTCACATCAGGTGTGGAACACCGGTCGCCCATGTTGGTGATGACCAGGTCCAATATGTTGTTCCCTCTGGTGGGGGTGTTGACCAGTTGATCCAGGGCATTCGAGTTTGTAAATTCTAGAAAGCACTGGGCAAGGGAGTTAGTACTTGAGTAGTTCTCCCAGTTAATGTTTGGGTAGTTGAAATCACCCTGCATTAGGGTGTTTGGTAGGACCTTCATATTTCCCAGTGTCTCCAGAAATGTGGAATGGGGGTCCTGGGTCATGGTGGGTGATCTGTAGCAAGCTACAATTTGGATTGCAGTTTTGCCCACTGTTGGTTGCACTTGCATGATCTCTGATGCATCGTGCTGCGCTACTAACCTGGAGGTGTGAGTATCCTTGATGAATATGGATACACCCCCGCCTTTTGTGTTTCGGTCTGGGTTCTGTGGCTGAAAGGTATGGTATGAGTTATAGCCTGATAGTGCTGGGGTGCTCTCTGCAGCCTTAAACCAGGTTTCTGTTACTGCACAGATATCGATGTTCTCCACACTGAAGAGTGCCTCGAGTGCATGCATTTTGAGGTTTAGACTTCTGGCGTTGAGTAGCATTACCCTCAGTTTTTGACTTTTGAGCCTTGCCTAAAAAAGGCACTATGGGGTCAGCAAGAGCCTTTGCCAATATTCAAAAGCCTAAGGGTAACAGGTGCAAGACATCTCTTGTGAAGCAATGTGGCTTGTCGAGCATGTCATCCCAGGCAGACAGATACTGGAACCCCTTTGAATGACACCAGAAACTTAGCCAATTGTTGAAGTTGATCATTTTTTCTTCATACTGTGGCATCATTCTTGGTGAGGGTAGGATGCTACTCAAGGTCAGGGTCATACCTGCCTGGGCTATATGATCAGAGAGCTCTTCCATGTCTCTTTTCATGTAGTCCAGGGAGGTACGTCTCAGGTCATTCACACCAACATGTACAATGACAGAGTCATATTTGTACTTGTTCTGGAGTGGCCTGAGTGCTTGTGTTATGTGACGGATCCTGGCGCCCGACAGGCAGCTAACTGTAACCTTCTCCATAGTGAACCCCAGGCTTTGCAGCAGAGTGATGACACACTGAAGTTGCTGTAAAAGAATCTCTGGAGAGGAAGTTTGAATAAGCAGGTCATCTAAATAAGGAAAGACCTGAATGCATTTGAGCCTGCAAAAAGCAATCACAGGAGCTAGGCATTTGGTAAATGCCCTTAGGGCATTATAGAGGCCAAAGGGCAAAGAAGATAACTGAAAATGCCAGGAAGCAGCAGAGAAATGTAAAAACTTCCTGAAAAAGGGATGAACCAGGATATGGGCAGCAAAGTGGTGCAGCAGTTAGCATTGTTGCCTCACAGCTAGAGGTTCTCTGGTTCAATTCTTACCTGAGGCACCTTCTGTGTGGAATCTGCTTGTCTTTCCCTGTGTTTGTATGGGTTTCCTCTGGGTGCTCTGGTTTCCTCACACATTCCAAAAATATGTATCTGGAGCATTTTTCCCCAGGCCCCGGCTAAAAATGGGCTCTGTCCCAGTCGTACTTTCCTGGTAAACAAATGTTCAAATATTAAATAAATATGGAGGTGAGCATCCTTGAGATTCAGAGAAACCATAAAAGCATGAGGAAGCATTAGAGGGAACAAAGTTTGAAGGGATAGCATTTGACAGGAAGGAACCTTCAGGAATGTATTCAGGTGAGAAAGATCCAGAATGGGTATCCAAGTGCCCTCTTTCCTGGGGACCAAAAACATTCTGGAATAAAACCCCTTTACCCTTTGAGTAGCTGGAACCTCTTGAACAGTTCCCTGAATCAAAAGACCTTGAAGCACCTCTGGAAAAAAGCTCAAATGGTCTTGAGTTGGCTGAGGAATGCCCATGAAGGGGGAAATGGTTTCTAAACTATGAAATACCCTTGGTGAATGATGGAAAGAACTCAGGAATCCTGGGTTATACTTAACCAGGCAGGAAGAGACAGATAAAGATGATGTGAAAGAGGAATGTAGCTGGGAAAAATCTGCTTGTGTGACATCAACTGGATTCTTAGGAAAGGAAGACTTCTGAGCAGGAGGGGGTCTGTGTAGTCTTAGATGGGGGAGCCCTCTTACTACCTGTCTTGTCTTTAGGTGGAGGACAACACTGCCTTCTGACAAAGGCCTGTTTAATGGAATAGTTTCTCTGGAACTTTGGCACAGGGGAAAAATATTTTTCAGGTCCTGTAACTCCTAGCCTTTTACCTGCAGGGACTTGAACAAATCAGCTGTAGCAGCACCAAACATTTGCTGTCCAGAGAAGCATCCATCAACTTAGCCTTAACATCATCAGACAGAGGTTAAAGCTGTAGCCAGAAACATCTGCCCAAGACAGAGTCTGAAGCAGCAGTCCTAGAAAAAGCATCTGCTGCACCATAGCTACATTTAATGGAATGGCGAGCTACCTGGGAAGAAGTCCCTAACAGAGACAAGGCAGAAGTCTTTCCCTCAGAATCATGAAGATCAGAAAAAAACCTGGCAA
This sequence comes from Protopterus annectens, assembly GCF_019279795.1. NCBI lineage: Eukaryota > Metazoa > Chordata > Ceratodontiformes > Protopteridae > Protopterus > Protopterus annectens. The sequence goes on along the minus strand of NC_056737.1, from coordinate 1,303,135,842 downwards.
GCCTGAGAAAGGAGGGCCAAAACATATCTGGCCATAAGTGATAATTAACAGCCTCAAAGGCTAGGCTGGCTGAAGTATAAACCTTTTTACTCAGCCTTTCCAAAGTCTTGCTGTTCTTATCAGAAGGAAGAAGCTTTGTAAAAGGCACTAATTTAGAAAGCTTGTTGGAGGCCACAGGGACCACTGAAGAGTCAGCAGATGGACACTTAGAATTTGCAGTCATCAGGCACTTTATAAAATTTATCTCTTTTTTTAAAAGCAAGTGGCTGAGAATCTGGGCCCTGAGATGCAGAAGAAAAGGCATCCAATAAAGCAGCCAAAACAGAAGGTACAGCAGGGGATCTAGGAGACTCCATTTGAAGGAGCTCATAATATCTCCTCTGCACTTCAACACTTGGAAATAATCTCATTTAAAGAATTCCATCATCCTGGCAATGGTATTCACAAAATAAATCTTCTCAAAAGGAGATTCAGGACTAGCAGACTCCTCTCTTCCTCAAAGCCAAAATCCAAAGGGGAAGGAATCCAGGAAGAATACACCAGGGATTCCTCATCAGTATCTTCTTCTTCCCCAGAGGAATCCTGATCCCTAGATATCTTGAGGGGGGAAGATGACCAAGGAGGAGCCAGTACAAAGACCCCAGGGCAATAACAGCATTAAACAAATCCTGTGAAAAATTCTGCCATTTGCTTTGAGGGTCCTTAGGAGCAGAACAAATATGTTTTGTCTTTTGCTTCTTTTTTAAAGGGATGTCCACCTTATGAAACATAGAAGGCCCCAACATTATCCTACACTCAATAGTAGTAGTCGGGACTTCCTCCTTCACCAATATCTGAGGAACTCCCCTGGCCCTTCAGTGATACTCAGCCACAGCTCACCTGTACAAATCCAAAATGGACATCTGCAAGGTCTCTAAGGATGTGCAAGAAGGTGGATCCATGCCAGCCTCCAATCACAGCAGAGGAATCCAACCCAGTGGCAGAGGCACAGCAGAAGAATCTGACCTGACTTTTTTGGAGGCCTCCTTCAAAGATGGCTGACCCTCAGGCTGGGAGGTACCTTCCATAGCATCTTTTGATAAAAGCTTTAGATGCTGGTTTTCAAGATAGATGGCAAGGGATGAAAGACGACTACATAAGGTGTTTGGAACAAAAGCCTGAAAAATAGTACAGGACGTGTAGTCATGAGAAGCACCTAAACAAAACAAGCACTGCTCATGATGGTCTTTATGGAAAATCTGCCTCCCACACTAGCATTCTCCCTTTCTGGATGACATGAAACACCACAACAGCATAAATACTAAAAACAAAAAAGGATAAGCAAAACCCCCCAACAGGGCACTTATCTGAATGGCTAGGTAAACCAGCAATGACTCAAGCAATCAGACTGATAATCAAAGATGATGTTCAGACTGGTGGCAAAGAAGTTCTGAGTATGATACATCCAGATATCACCTTTACGTCCTCTGCCTTATGTGAGGAGCATATGTGTGATGTACGACATATCGTTAATAACCTAAAGGCTTTGGTATACTGGCCAGACATTGGACTGCCCTTTGGAGGGGTTACCTCATGTTAAGAATACTGCAACAGTGAAATGGATGGACATCAATCATAGCTCCTACAATGGAAATGATTTGAGGAGAAAAATACTTACAACCTCCCTCTACACCCTATGATTGCAGCATATGAAAGGCATTGTGAATGGGGTATTAGAATGATCTGTGAACAGCACAAGCATTTTAAAAAAATCTATCACAGGAGAAGTTGAAATTGTTTGAGAAACTTTCTGGGGACAAAAACATAAGAATAATGAAATCTGATAAAAGCAAGGGTGTTGTAATCATGGACAGTATTTTAAATTTGAATTATATGGCAGCTGCTTAGCTCCAACGAGAATAACTGTGAATATGCATCCACAAATTAATTGTGATTGCTTATTCAGGAATTGACAATTTTTTTAAGACATGTTACATCAAAACTTAATTTCTAAAAATGAATTTTATTTTTTTGTACGTGAAAAAGTCAATAATCCCTGGAATTTTTTGAATCCCCAAGATACACAAAAACAATGATGACATCTCCCTTCATGGCCAATAGTGGTAGCAGGGAGAGCCAAGACAGAACCATGTGGGATTTATGTGGACATGAAATTAAAAATATTTTCAGTGATAAAAGTTAGATTCTTAGATATTGTCACAAAAGGAGATACTGCCAGTGCAGCTATCTGGAATTGTGCAAATAATTATATGTCATTTGTGAATATCAACATGATTTATATACGATGTTTGTGGTAAAAATGTATTATAACTGCATGATACATAAGATAATATGTACAGATGTGTGCTGAAGAGGTATTTTATAAAGTGCTGTTTGAAATGTATCCACAGTGTACCCTACTGGAATAGAACAGAAATGTACATGCACTATTGTAACTGTTTAAATGTATATTTTAACAGTGGAAACTGGAATGCAGAAGGTTAACTTCAGAAAAATATCTGAAATTAAATTACTTTATGGCTAGGCTATAAAAAGATGTTATCTTTCAGTTGCAGTGCAGCAGAGGACACAATGTCTGTACTAGAGAAGTTTTCTGTATTGTCTTTAAATGTGGAGGAATGTAAATTGTTTTATGACTTATACCATCTGCCAGAAGATCTAAGGTCTATGTATTTTTACAGGTAGATGGTAAATACTGCTAGATTCCAGCAGTGGGGGTTTTCACATGGGATAGAGTCCGATGACAGGAAATTATGCCCTGCTGCAAGCTATCTCAGCAGTAATATTTGAGATATTAATTTGAGAGGTCTCTGAGAGAGAGAGAGAAAGAGAGAGAAATGGCATTCTGTATTCTGTCTTGGACCTGACAAGAAGACCCATTCACCAAACATTTGCCTTGCTCTGTAAATAAGTTCACTAGAGTATAGTACTTCTAGATTTAATCAAGAATATAGTGAAACATAGTTTAGACTTTTTTTACATTTATGTGAGACTGTCCTGCAATGTTATTCTAAATATTTCCTGTGATTTTGAACTGTGATGTCACTGTAAATATATATTTAGTATTGTCTTGTTCTTTTATTATTTATTACTAAATATATTTAAACCTTTCATTGTGGCTGATCTGTCTAGAGATATTTAAGTTCTGAGAGTACTTGTATATTTATTTGGTGACACTGTGTGGGCCACTCCTTACAACCTTGTTCTTGGTCAAACTACCCTTTGTATTAATAGTAACATTACACAGTAAGATTGGACACCCTTTGTTAAGGGCCTTAAAGTAGCTGATAAGGAGTAACTGGTGGCAGTGGAAACTACCTTGTAGTCTGGGCAGAAAGGGGCATAGCTAATAAACCTGTGCCAGCCTTTCCCAGGGGTGTGTGTGTGTGTGTGTGTGTGTGTGTGTGTGTGTGTGTGTGTGTGTGTGTGTGTGTGTGTGTGTGTGTGTGTGTGTGTGTGTGTGTGTGTGTGTGTGTGTGTGTGTGTGTGTGTGTGTGTGTGTGTGTGTGTGTGTAAATCAAACCTCACAAAGTGTGTGTGCCAGCTACTTGGCCAGGGACAAGAAATACTGGTTGGACAGAAAAAGTGCTGATATCCTGGTTTGGTCACTCAGCTGAGATCTCAACTCTATAGCTGTGCCAGTGGGGAGTCTTACTGGGGATATGGAGAAAAAAGGGAAACCCAGCCCCGGACTGACTGTGGTCTCTGTGTGCTCTTAAGAGAAATTACACTTGATACAGAGAGCTGCATCTGGAAATACTGTGTGTGCACTTGTCATCCTCCAAATGTACGTCACCACTGGTGCCAGTGGTGAGGACTGAGGCTCCTTGATTACTGATCTATTGGTGGGGCATCACAGGTATTTCTAGCGGTTTTTTTTACAAACTTTGCCATCTATTCCTTTTAGTAATGTAGTAAATTTATTTACCTGTATTCCACATAAAATTGGCTTGGACTGTTTTTTTGTAGGATATAACTATTTTTTTCTGATTTGTCCAACATTTCATTTCTGATTGTATGGAACTAACCCTCTTCAAAAAATACATTTATTTTTGAAGGAGAATATTTTTATTAACTGGATTGATAACTGCAGCAGCCTCAGTCACTATTATGCCAATTTAGTTTATTCACTTGGGATGAAAAAAATCATTTTGAAATCTGATTAGCTGAAACAAATTTTTGGTACAACACATTTTCAGATGATATATGTGTTTTGGAATGGCAATAATGTAGAATTTACATCTTTTTTGAATTTTACATATACATGGAGATAAAGAAAATTTTGATTTTTTGATGTTTTATTGTTCAAAGTACATTATTACAGCATTTTCAATCCACTAGTCATAGGAACACATTTTCCAGTTCATATTTGTATTATACAAGTAGCCATCCTGGTCATCAAAAGCATAGTATAATAAAGGGTCAAATGGTTTGAATTTCCAGTTTAGTTATTGATGTAAAATTAATTGAGGACCAGTTAAAAATTGATGTGACTTACTTTTAAGGAGAATATATCCTTTAAGTTTAGTCACAGGATAAAGGAGGAAATAAGTGCAGCTAGAACTACAAAGTTTAAACTCATTTTAGGGAATCAGGATATAAAAACGGAGGTGGACCAACACGACAAAATAAAATAAAATTCAAAATTTATATATAAAAGATGAGCGCTTTCACGTACTCGCACGGTACGCTTCATTTTAGGGAATGTTAACTTTGTGATACCCACCAGTTTGCCAAGAAGACATTTCTGAATAACAATAACTCTAGGGCAATGTTTTTCATCCTTTTCTGTTAACTCTATAGGATCTCAGTTACTTCAAATGTGGAGTCTTATTTTTCTGGTGAATGTATGAGTAAGTTAGGTACTGAACCTCTCAATGTTTACAGCAAAGGGAAAAAATAGGAAAAATGTTTTGAAGGGGAAAAAGACTTACATAGGTATTGAAAAACACAAGATGGCAAAAATATGGGCAGTATAGATACTGCAGATATATCACAGAAAGCCCCAACATTTCAGCAAGTACCTCTAAAAAAATTTATATGTTACCCTGGTTATTGTAAGTGAGAAGCCACAGGGGTGCTGTACTTGGCTACATGCCTTGTTCCTCCAATTGTTATATATGTTGTTCACTGGTCCTTGATTGATTCTAATTTTTTTGATTATGCTATTACTTTGGTAACAGCACTATTGGCATTTTTGCCATTTGATACACATATCTTTACATATGGTTGTTTGATCGATACCTAGTTCTACAATAAATAAACATATTTATGCATGTTGAGCAGAATGAGCAGAATTACTGCATGTAGAACTATTTTCACCTGATTTGGTACAGTGGTTTACCTTAGGTGAATGATATATATATATATATATATATATATATATATATATATATATAGAGAGAGAGAGAGAGAGAGAACTTCATAGTCAATACTCTTTATATCAGTGATTTACAGTATATGTGTTGAGCAGAGCTGCTATAAAATTAGTGTTCTATTTACTGTACAATATATCTTTATAAAGGACTCTTTAATGAAACACATGCTGAGCAGAATTGCTGCATGAATAATTGTTTGAATTTATGTTAATACTATTGAATAGGACACGTCAGGATTTGGTGGTATATAGCTTTCAGTTTTTTAATGTTATGTGTATATAAGTGGTATTTTTCCATTGTGCTGTTTGGCTACTTGTAGTGAATTATTTTCTATATATACCTGTTGACCAGTGTTCAATTTTGTTCAGTTGGTGGGGTCCAAATTCATCTCCAATAATTCATCACTATTTACACCCATATCATTGCTTTATTATGGATCTGCTCACGATATTACATGGTTTGTCTGCTGACAAGTATGATCTTCAGGTTTTTGGCTTTGATAATGAGTTTAGCAGGTCTGAGAATTCTAATTCTACAACCCAATGTACAAATGTGTTTTCTAAACTGACGAAATCTATGAAAAATCTTAGATCTAATGTGTGGCATTTACGATTGTTTAAAGCATATAAACTTCAAGGTATCACACCCAGAGATTTACTATTAGGTTACAACCATTGGTTGGACAAGTCGATGATATATTAGCTACTGAATGGTCAGCGGTACAACAATGTGCCTCTTCCCAATTTGTTGACATTTTACATTCTTTTTATGAACAAAGAATATAGCTAGTTCTATATCAGAAGTTACACAAATATATGAGGAGGCTAAACAGATAGAGGGCCATCCCCTATATAAGACATTGTTTCAGAAGCTAACCAAAGATTTGACTGATTTTGAAATGCAGTTAAAAATAGAAAAGTTCAAAAATATAATAGATATGTGAGATTACAACATAGGTAAGCCATTTGAGCAATATCAAAAAGGTTCAGTTTTCCAAACAAGATAATTCCTATGGGGAACTAAAATAAAGTGACCAAAGTCTATTCTTAAGCGACAAAGCAATTTGTCTACTATTGATACTTCTGGAGATGATTCATCTTCATTTACTGATATTGAATCAGACCACAGAGAGGGGTCACTAAAATATAAAAGACGCAATGTGACCTTCACAGTTAACAGTACCCAACCCACCATGCCTAACCCTTTAGGGTTAGAAGTAGGGGTGGCAGGAAACATCGACAAAGCAGGCTCATTAGAGACATTACTTCATCATTTGATTCCACGTTAGTGCTGGATGTTAATATACATACTATTTCTTCTACTAAATTATCTGATGTGGAGAAGAATTTACTTAATAAGGGCTTAAATTTTGCACCTGTTTTTTTGGTGGCAGAATAGGATTTGGATAAGGATTTCATGTAATTTTGAAGGCATTTAAATCTGAAATTGTTCTTTGATAAGTCTGATAATCCTACACCTCTATACGACTCAACATCTAGCTTTAAGTTTCATAAGTCTACTTTTATTCTTCCAGTTAATAAACATGTGGAGATTTTTCAAAAATGTATTCTTAAAGATTTATATTTTTCCCCTGATCTATATACTACAAAGGGTTGGCACAATCTTACATTAGCAGAAAAACATGCACTTGAAAATCTTCGATATAACAAGAATATTATTATTATTCCAGCTGACAAAGGGGGGGGTTCAGTTGTGGCCTTGGATCAGTTTATGTATTTGTCTGAGGCAGCTAAGCAACTTTCTGATGGCCAGTTTTATACTCATATGGCTTTTGACCCTACTGGAAAGTTCAAACTAGAAATAGACAAGTTTTTGAATTTAGCCTTAAGTGAAGGTATAATTAATAAACAAAGTTTAAGTCATTTAATGGTTTCTGATCCATTACCACAGCATTTATATCTTCTTCCCAAAATCCACAAGAATCCACAAGTACTGACGGGTAGACCTATAGTATCTGGCCATGGATCTTTGACAGAACCTTTATTGTTTTTTTCTTACTATTTATTTGAAGCCCTTACTTCCAGGTGTTAGAGCTAGAATTCAAGATACTACCTAATTTCTGAATATTATTTCTGACTCCCAACTAGAAACAGGTTGGATAATGTGCACACTTGATGTTAAATCATTATATACCAGTATACCTCATTGGGCAGGTTTAATTGCTTTACAGTATCGGTTGGATAAAATGGGTGTATATTAGATCATCGAAGTGTTAATACTTTGAATGGTCTACTATCAACCTGAAAACGGCGTACGTTGAAAATAGCGAAGCTGCAGATAACCAATTTTTTTCCTAGGGAAAGCATTCGGTTGTCCGTTTCTGTGGCTTCGCTATTTTCAGCACTGTGGTGGAGAGTTACAGGTTGGGTTCAGGTAAGTGCACGATTATGCGGACGTTAGGGTTAGGGCATGGGTGAGGTCAGTGTGCGATAGTGACGGACCTTAGGGTTAGGGTTTGGGTTAAGGATAGTGGATAGATAGTACTGTATGTACAGTTTAGTGTAGGGTTAGATGTAGGATTTTAAGTGTATGTGTGTGGATTGCTGCTTTTTTGGTGTGCTTGTATTCTGTGTGTGTTTCTCGGAACAGCAAATTTTTCCCAGGAATAGAATTCACTGTTCTGAGCTTTCGATGTTTGTAGATTTCGTGGTTCAGTGTTTGAGGTTGTGGTATTCGATGATGAGCTGTTTTGTTGAACTGATATAGACCTGGATAAAATTCCTTTGTATATCCCTGGATTCAACACTTTTTTGATATGCTTAGCTGAACATGTGCTAACCAAAGATGTGTTCCATTTTGATGATAGATGTTATTTACAGCTAAAGGGTATTACGATGGGTGCATCTTTTGCACCCATCTATGCTGATTTACTCATCGGCTATTTAGAACAATAAATTATTTATGATTGTGATCATAACTTATTTTTAGATGAAATTGATATTTGGAGAAGATATCTTGATGATTGTTGACTCATTTGGAGAGCTGACTCTATCTCCAATAATTTGTTGAATATCTGAATGAAAATAAGTGAGGTATTGAATTCACAGCTCATTATGATACTAAATCCATTTCTTTCTTGGATGTCCAAATAACTCATTTAAATGATGGTACACTGTCCAGTGATGTTTACAGGAAACAGTTTAGTTCCAATAGTTTGTTACTTGCTTCAAGTTGCCACCCTAAACATATTGTACGCAATATTCTGAAATCTCAATTTTTTAGGATACATCGTATTTGTTCTAACATTGAGACCTTTGAGGCTCAAAGTCTTGACTTTGTTAATAGGTTTTGTAACAGAGGGTACAATTGACATAAAGTCATTCAGGCTAGTACACTAGCACATATGCAGAATAGGAAAAATTTATTACAATATCAACAATATAATTGTAATAATGATGTTATTAGATTTGTTACGACATATGCATGCAACACAAATAGAGTTGTTAATTTGATCCATAAACATTGGAACATCCTTATGGCAGATGAATGCCTTTTGAGCATATTGGGGGACAGGTGTCATTTTTCTTTTAGGAGAGGAATAACACTAGGGGGTATCTTGAATCATTACAAATATAGTTTAAGACTGGTTAAATCACAACAAGGCACTCGAGGGTAGGGCCCTTCTTGGTTGCATTCCTTGTGGCCATTGCTTTTTCTGCAGGTATGTTAATCAAACCAAGGATTTACTAATAGGAATATTCCCAAATTTTTTCATATTAATATTCTTGGAAATTGTAGTTCTGATTGGATTAAATATCCTGCAACCTGTATTTGTTCGGCGTTCTATGTCGGCCAAACATTTCATCCACTTAAATTGCGGATTTCTGAACATATGAGTACTATCAGGAATAAAAACATCTCAAATGCATTATATAAGCATTCTATCCAGCATCCAACAGCTCATTTTAAATTTACCATTATTGATAGGATTATGGGGAGTAGAAATATGAAAGCTGGTTGCCATAATATACTTAATACAAAGGAATGTACATGAATTATTAAACTTGGTGGTCTTTTTTCACCTGGTTTAAATGAACATCTTTAATAATATTTGTGATTTTTTTGTCTGATATACGGGTTCAGGCGCCTAGGCAGCGAGACATTTCCCTGTGGTACATTTGACTGGGGACACATGCCTGAAGTGACATTCAGCTGCAGAGAAATATGGCTGTTTGCAAATTCCCTGTGGGCAAAGAGAAGCATACACTTCCATGCCCACAAATTCAGTAACCAAATGCACAGGGGGAAAACAATGTCCATGGCCCCCAAGGGAACATGAGAAAGCAGGCAATATGGTAAGCATCAGCAGCAGGCTAGCCAGAGGGCATGTCAGTGGCAGTAAAAATGCAGTGCACAATGGGCAGTGCATTTATAATTGGAGTGTGTGGACCACTGCCCCCTTCACAGTGTCAAGGGAACATTACCTAATACACATACTGGAGCATAAATGTGACCACAGTATCCTGCAGGATTTCCTCCATGCTGTAGCACACTTCTACATGTTGTAGTTAGATAAGTATGTACTGTACACTGAGCACAACAGTCATTACTTCTTCTGCCACCATTCATTTGGTTATTAAAGCTGTGAGCATGGCAGGGTGTGCTTCTCTTTGCCCACAGGGAATTTGCAAACAGCCATATTTCTCTGCAGCTGAATGTCACTTCAGTCACATGTCCCCAGTCAAATGTACCACGGGGAAATGTCTCACTGCCTAGGTGCCTGAACCCCTGATATACATTGTCCTATAAACTTGATTACAGTTTATTTGTATATAAATACTTATACTTTAGGAGTTGTGTTTTTTTGTCAGATAGATATTTTTCTATATATTTAATCACAATATATTGTTTTATAGGAATACATATACTCACATGATTGACAGGTACCTATGGTATTTGTCTACATGTGAGCTTTATATAATATACTTCTTTAAATGTTTTGTTTTGAATTTTTCATAAGTGAATGATGCGATTAGTAAAAAACACTTTGAATGGTGCATTATACTTGGACTATCTAATCTGCTAGCCCTGTCTTTACCTGACTGAAATGAACACCTTTTATAAGGATGATTAGATTTTTGTCTCTATGGTATTTGTTTACATGTGAGCTTTATATAATGTACTTCTTTAAATGTTTTGTTTTGAATTTTTCATGTGAATGATGTAATTGGTATAAAATATTTAGAATGGTGCATTATACTTGGACTATTTAATTTGGTAGCCCTGTCTTTATCTGACTGAAATAAACATCCTTAATAAAGCTGACTAGATTTTTGTCAGATATATATTCTATATTATTTAATTATAGTATGGTATCTATATCCACTTGTTTATAGGAATATATATGTCATAGGATTAGAACAGGTCCCTTGGTATGTATTCACATATGAGCCTTATATAATGTATTTCTATACATGTCATGAATTGTTGATGAGGGGAATGAAGTGACTGGTGCAACAAACATTTAAAAAGTGGAATCATTTTTGTGAATGTAATAACACTGAAGAAGGCATTTAGCAGAAACCGGTATGTTTTTGCAATAAATTGTTTATTCTCTCATACACTGTGCTGGCCATTTTTTGTATTTACATGCCTATCCTGTCAGGATTCTGTGTGGGAAAGACAGACAAAAAGATGAAAGAATTTATGAGCATTTATATGATTTAAAAAGAACAATTTAAAAGGTATTTTTAATCATAGTAAGATGTGCACTTCTAACTGGCAAGTCAAATTAGAGCATAACAAATTGATTTGATAAATCAGGTTAAAATGCCATGGTGATGATAAGTCCCAAGTTAAATGAGCAAGTGTCCATTTCAAATGTTTTAATGATGAGGGCTGCTAAATTGTAAAATCAGTTGTTTATATCATTTAATAAATCATAAATTAAGTCTATAAATGATTTTTTGTATGTAATACAGCATAATTGCATATTTTATTCTTTAGTTTTATTTACATTTTCAGAGAAGACTGCTTATAATTGATTTATTGTAAATGATTTTATTTTATGTGCATGATCATTAATATTATTATGAGTATTATGTCCACCATTATGGGTTTTTTTGTGTGAATATAAGGTTTTTACAATTAATGTTTTGAATGTTAACCAAATCATGTTCACATTTCTACAGGCTTGCAAACTGATCATCTAAATGATTTTAAGATCTATACGCAATGATAAAATATTTTCAGATACAAAGGATTTTCATAACTTAATATTTTTACAAATAAAATAAGTTAACTTTTTTATGAATATTTAAGTAGAATGTGCACAATACAGTGAGGTTATGACTTTATTAATTTCCTGTACTGGGAATACATGGATATATGATAAGTACATCACCTGGATGTGTTTTAAAATAGAGGCATAGCTACTGATGAAGGGCAAAAGCACTTAATCAGTCATCAGATTAAATACAAGTGTCTTGGATACTCTGCAACATGACTAAGGTGGATTTTGTTGGTTGCAAGTTCTTGTTTGATCCACTGGGTTTATGATATTTGTTTTCTTGCTGTTATTTCTTATCACATCTTCTAAATTAACTTATCAAAAATTAAAAGCATGAATATGGTATTATTTGCTTACATCAGAACTCTGAAAGTGAAAATTGTGACTTCAACATTTTGTCAATAAATTTTGAAGTGATTACTAAGTCACAGGATATGAATGCATTATAATAAAAAATGTGTAGACTTCACAATAAAAATAAACATATCACAGTGCTACAGACAGAAGGGGAAACAGTCCTTATATAATGGCAGACATAACTTCTTCCCCCAATAAAAATTTCATGGGACAAGACAACATATTTGATGGATTCCTATACAGATTGAAGGAAAACTCAACTAATCCCCTTGTACTCATATTAAACAAAATGCTAGCATATGGATGCTTCACATCAGACCCATACAATTTCAGACTTACCAGCATTCTCTATAAAATCATGTAGACAGTCATAGTGGAGCTTAACCAAATGATGTTGTTTGTCTTTCGGCTTTTCCCGGTTAGGGGTCACCACAGCGGAACTCCGGTCCGCTAATGATTGGCAGTAGATTTTTCACGAATGCCGAGGTGTCAGCTCGACGTCCAACCTTCAACGAAGGCATGCCCATTTGCGCATGTCTTTCAAACGCCCACCCAACCATGGGGAAGACATGCAGATTCCACACAGAAGGCACTGGGGTCTATTTCTGTTTAATATGGAGCAGCATGGGTTTTGGAGTGTCAATATTTCAAAGTTACTGATAGCTCATGATATAACTATGGATCATTCTACAGACCATTTCCTTTATTTTTTACATTTCAAAATTTTGCACCTTATAGCTTATCCAAGGATCTCTTAATTCTTTCTAAACACTATACAGTAGTTTGTTCTACTGTCTTGCAGTTCTGTTATTTAAAGAATCATTTTCAAGGCTGCATTTTAACGGTCATTTCTTATAAGATTATTGTTGATTATTATTGATTGTCCCTTTATTATGGTGTATAAACACTACACCTGATCATCATCTTCATCTAAGTTTCCATCCTTAGAGCATTTATAAGTACAAATGATGTCTCTTCTTTCTACATGTAGCACACTGAATATAGTTTTAAAGAGTCAGTGTTTTTGACTACCTTCCAATGGAAGAATCCATTTGGCAAAATATATTTGAACACTTTGAAACTTATCAGCATCATAAGCTGGACAAATACAAAATCTGGAGCAATGTGTGATAACTGGCCTGTGTAACAGTGAGTACAGTGATAGCACGTTGTACCTGTTCTTAAAATGATCCTAATATGGAGGTAACAGTTTATAACTGTAGTATTAACATTTGACTCAATTTGGAGAGCTCTATTTACTAAAACTCTTGGATCCTTATATTCACACATGCTGTGCAGTATGTTCCAATCAAGGCATACTGATAACATTTATTAGAATGCACTGTACACAAAACCACACATTTTCGTTATTAAAAGGAATGCTGCTATGATCTACCAATGTAAATAGTGTATCTATGCATTTTGCAACTTTTCCTAATCAGGGTTAAGGAACGAATGTCCTAACACTATTTGCAAACTTTTGTAACCAATGAAAATATGTAGTCTCTTTTGTTTTCATCAAGAAGTTATACAATACTGGTCAAAATACAGATTCTTGTGAGATGTTTCTATTTTAAAACAGTGTGCTTTGTTGCCTAAATGTTGAGATATGATTCCCTATCACTTAATGATTGTTCTATAGTGATTACAGTATATCTAGTTTGATTCCAAATTTTCATAACCTTGACTATTGTAGAATAAGCAACCAAATCAAATGATTTATATCTATAGGCATCTTATTATCGAGTTTGCCTACATTTAACATATAAATGTTTATGATTGTACTACAGAATATCCAAAAGCAAATCAATGTCGAAATATGTCCCTACTAAATGACACATTTGACAATGACAAAAGAACTCTCCTGACTACTGTTCATATATGCTTGTGAGACTTAAAGTATGGCTACTTGGGTCAAAAGCATTAGTGCCCTTATATTAACATGCAATGGTAACCTTCCTCAAATATTGGCAATAAATCCTTTTTTCAGAAATGTATTGAACATTTATATTAAAATGTTGCTGAATTTAATTGTATTTGTATGAGAAAGTGCCCACTGGGACCTGATGAGCATTCTGGTCTGATTCTGTTTAAATTTCTGACTCCTTTATTTAACTAGACATTCCAGAGTGATAAATTAAACTGAAAGTAATTCTATTTTACAATTACCTATTACCTGCTTGGTGAAATATTTGGCAAACTGATCCACCATCTGTTTGCTATCTTTAATTAAAGCATCGTTTGTTTTTAATGTTATAAATCCTGTGTCATTTGTATTGTAGTTTAAGTGGAGATCTTGATGTCAAATAATTTTGCATTCTTTTATAAGGCAGCAGCTGACGAAGACCTGACAAGTGTAAACTGCTTAGCTTCACCTTAATAATGCTTTTGATACTATTCCACTAAAGGAAATCGCTGACAAACTAAAACATCATATGTAATTCAACTAACAAAACACTGGTTAAGCCATGGGGCACAACATATCAGGTAAACAGTTAACCATTTATTATTAAGGGGTTTGCACTAGGGGCACCTTTCTTTTTTGGATTATTCTCCTCTGCTATGAAAGTGGGAAACTGACTACCGGTAACCAAATATATAGCTGACTGCAAACTGGTAATGTAACTACTTCAGTAAAAATGCTGAAGTTCTGTTTTCTACAAAAAAATATGCAACTGATGCAGTAGTTATGACAGCACCTTTAATGTCAGCAAATTTAGCAACAGGAGAACTAGCAAAATAGAATATCTTAGAGAGTTAAATTTAACTGAAAGCAATTCTACTTTAGAATTACCTATTGCCTATTACTTGATTACAGTGGCTAGTACTTATTTAGCTGTGCTACATATAAAGCCAAAGGCTCCATTTTCAAACATACTTCCAGGGTATTTGGGTAGCTGGGGTTGTGTAGGTGTCCTGCTCTAGCTGCATCAAGTGATCTTTATTTATGTCTTATTTCCCTGACTACTGTGGTTCATAGGCTTAAAAGTAAGTAGTAGGCTAGCTGCCCTTTCAGACCATATTAAGCCAAGCCAATTTCCCTTGGTGAGAATCAAATTCTGTACTTCTTGTCTGTAAGAGAAACACCTTAACCATTATGTCAAACTCCAATCACACTGGCCTTCTACAGTCATTTATGCCCCCCCCCCCAACTAGAAACTCCAAGCAGTTGTGCAAGTTCACAGTCTTCTACATAAAAAAAACATATAGGTGACAACAGATTTTACGCATAGGCTAGAACTGTACAGAAGCAACTCTACTTCACTTTCTAACAAAGAGTATACTTTCCAGAGTGTGAATAGCATATACTCTGCTCTCTTCTAAATCTACCTGAATTAAATTTTATTGGATTTATTAGCTGAAGTCTCTCACCAGAAGTAATCCAACCCCCCTCAGTCAGGACCTTCAGTATTTTATTTCCACCAATTATATTACCCAGATGTGTCCTATAGCTTTTTCCTAAAAAAATATAACTGCTGTTTCTCTGGGGCAGCCCTCTTAGTAACATTTTCATTTATACAGGGTTTCACTCCACTTAATCATTTACGTAGGTACACTGATGGATAGCACCCTAGTGTCCAGTTTGTGTTGGGCCCCACTCCATTCAATCTCCTACCCTGTCCCCAATTCACACCCTCTCCCAACGAACATACTTTCATCTCTGAAAGTCTCACAGTGATAGTGATGCCTATTCAGTCCTGTCATACCAACAGTAACATAACTCTTCCACTTTTACCTAAAAAAATGATATTTCTCTCTATTCTTCCATAAGCACCCAAGTCCCATAATTTATCCAAATCCTCTCTCTATACCTCTTCATAATGTAACATCATAATTTACTTATATCTCTCTTAATTTCTACAAACTTTCTTAGCATATACAAAGTCTTATCTTTCCTCTATAAAATGACTTACACCCCCTCCTCAATTCTTCATATTATTTTAGAATTATTTAGGCTTATCCTGGATAATTACCTTTTACCTCCTGCCTCCTGGCTATCATACATAGTGCTGGGGCACTGTGCTGCTTTTCATAATCCTACAAACTTTCCACCTTATGCTCTCTTTTTCTCTCTATTATACTTATATTTTATTCCTCATCCACAGTAATCACAGTAATAATATGATTATTCTTCCATTGCTAGCCACGCCACCACTATTACTAATGGCTCTGCTCACTTCTTGTCACCACCAAGTATGCCTCTGCTATCTCCCACAATCTAACCCTCACTCAGTAAACACCAGTTCCCACTATAGTATATAACCCACCTTATACCAAGTTCACTACTTTGATTATAGTAAAACATACTCCATTAACACCAAGTCATAACTCCTTAAACAAAACCTTAAACAAAATGGCTCTATACTACCTCCATTTCACATTAGACCTACATTTTAGTGGAGATATCCATCTTAACCCTGGGCCTTCCCAAGAAACACCAACCTCAAGCAAAACTCTCCTCTCCCATTGAGTCTTTACATTATAAGTATTTACAACAAACTACCTGAAGTCCATACACTCAAACAGCATCAGTACAACCAAGTTAGAAATCTCAGTACATTTCAGAAAGACAACTTCTCCAACACACTAAAATTGATTAATTGGAATATACAAAAAAGCATTCCTCTGGATGATGCTGTAACTGAATTTAACCCTTATTGTTGATCACCCTTAATGAAAAAGTCCCACCTAGAACTAAAAGAATTAAACAACATACTGCACCCTGGCTGATTAGATAAAAATGCTCATGTGGCAAAGAGATAAAGCTTGGAAAACCAGGTTAATATATAAATCCCAAACAAACCTAAAGGAATATAAACTTTTCTGCTAGTTTCAAGCTAAGTCCATGCATTTTCTAGTACTTCTTTCACCATCTCTGTTTTCAAGAATAGTCCATTTAACCTCTTATAACTCCTTAAAATGTTTATCTTCCTTCTATTTTCATTAAACATAGAGCAAATCGTATGAAAAAGCTGTTACCATCAATTACTTCTTTCAATGTCCCAGAAAATAATATAATCAGTTTCAATTTTCAGAGTATCCCGTACAGCTTATAAGTAGAAGCCTTCCTTCACACAATTTAAATGATATATTTTACATACTTTATAAATTTAAATGACATATTTTGCATATTTCCAAACATTTTAACATCCTTGATAATGCTTTGTTTTCTTCTCAAATTACAATTAAAGTTCCATCACCCATACTATGTTAATTTGCACAGACATAAGGAAAATGTTCTCAAACAAATGTTTTATTTTAGAAATTCCTGTAAAAGCACACATTCCTACAATCCTATATGGTACACTTTACTACAGAAATTATATCTCCACTGCATGTGTTAGATGACATATCAACTGGTCCCTGCTGAGTTCTAACCCAAATGCAATGTTCCAGTGAACCGGCTGAATCAATCTGAACTGAGAACAACCAGATTGATCGCTGGCATTTCTGTTCTCCTACTGTCAAGTGATCTACCACAAGTGAACATTTGAGACAAGGGTAGAAGCTCGTATTGACAGTGACAGACTGTGAGCTATTCAACAAATATAATCGAGTATGACTGTCCCTGATTTCATCACGCTGATTACTGCTGAAGTAGTCTTACCAATATGAGTGATATCCTGCCAAGGATGTAACAGCAGGGCAAATTCCAAAGGTTCATGGCATCTTCCATGCCCCCAAATGTCAAGCAACTTGAGCTGAGCTGACAGTTTTGGATGCCAAGCCCTCTGGAGCTTTCATGCCACTGAAGAGGGAGCTCCACAGCATGCTTTCAAGGATCAATTTTCTGCTTGTGCTGTTCCTTTGCTAGTTATATAAATTCCCTTGGGGAAAACCTTCCATATTAAATATTTATTGCTTTATTGTACTTTCTTGGTTAGGAGAGTTATTTTTAAGATAGGATTTTGTATTTTAATGGGCTGTCATGAGACTTTGCTGGACTTTTAAATGGGAGCACACCTTTTTCCTGTCAGTTTAAATGTTGTTTAAAGCAGTTCAAAACTATTTTTTCCTGTGGAGAAATCGTGGTTATTTTACTTTTTGGAGATGACAATTTGATTTAAGGTGCATTTTACTGTATTTTTATGTAAAAAGGTGACTTTTAGTGGCTTTTTCATTTCACCAGCTTATGCTGCTTGTTTTCCCTGGGAAAGAGGCACCATTTTGGCTTGACCATGGAACAAACTACTGGTCCCATGGTCAGTCCTTCTTTCAGCCACACAAAGAAAAAGTTAAGCAAACAGCCTTTGCCACCACAGAAGGCTTGAAATCTGCCCCAGCTTAAGGATGGTGACTGTGCTGTGGCCATAGCTTGTTCCTCAGACAATATATCTTTCACCCACATACCTCTGTTGTAGCACCTACAGTCACTATGAACCAGGGGTTAGCCACCTCCTTTTCTGCTGTTGGTGTTCCCTCAGTGACCAAGAGAGCGACACTCTTGTTGGTCCTGGGAGTTGGAACAGGGAAGATTTCTCTCTTTAATCAGAATGTTGTGTCCATCCCCTGAGGGAGCTGGTCCTGCAGTTAATAACACTGTTGGAGCCATCTTTCCAGTCAAAAGAAACAGAAAAGTAAACATGCATCTACTCCTCCATCAGTAGTTAAAAGAAGGTTATTAGGCTAACTGCCCTAGAGCCCTTACAAGCTTAGCCATATTTATCCCAAGCTGCCCCAATTGCTGGTTGTTAGGTGAGTGAAGTTTGCAGAGGTAAGAGTCTATGGTAGTTTATATCGACTTCCTGTGTCCAGCAGGAACATGGGTTTTACCTCAGGAGTGAATTTGTGGTCACCCATCCATTGATCTAGGTTGCATTTGAAGAGAGTCAGGAAGGGACTCTGTTTTACATGAATTGGAAACTTGTGCCAGAGAAGTGGCAATCTCTGGGAGATGTAGTCATCTCTCCAGCATGGCCTGTTCATGTCAGAGACTAAGATAAGATCCCTAGAGTGAGTAACCCTCATGCAGTTTGATTTATAAATATGTAGCATATCCATCAGGGCCAAACTAGAGACTGCCCTGTACACCAGGCACAGGTTACCCCTTAGCAACATGTAGGAGACTGAATACAGTGACAGGAGTTTTAGTCTGTCCAAGACTTGTTTTGTGTACCCCGTAATTTCTTGTTGAAAATTAAAGGTTTTCTGTCTGTTTTCTCAGTCATCCACATTTTTTGCAGCATCCTGTCCTATATTCAAGACAAACCTTAACATTTTTGTCTTGGCACCTTATGTAATCATGAAAGACACTCTTAGCAAGCACTGTACCATTTCAGCTAATTCCCCTTCAAGGATCAAAGCCTGTACCTTATGTCTACAAGGTAAACACATTAACCATTAAGCCAACCCCCAACATTATAAAACATAGTTTAATCCCAATTACTCAACCCTGTCTCTCAGATACATAGACACATTATTTTTTGTTAACCAGGTTACGCCCAACTACTTAGTAGCCTCTTTTCAAGAGAGACCCGAGGTGGTATTTTTACTACTAGGGGAAATCTGCCCAGGGCATCAGGGAACTCTTTTCAATAGGTGCCATGGGATCTTTTATATCTGCCCAGCCTGCTACAAGTCAAGCAGATGGGGCCTTGGTTTAACATCTCATTTGAAGGACAGCACACTCTTTATGCTACACTGCAGTGTCAGCAATAAATCTACCCAGTGTAGGAATAGAACCCACAGCCTTCTGTATGAAAGGCAGGTGCGCTACCTGTTGCACCACTGGCACAACTACTCAGTAGATTTACTGGGTTTGACTCAGGATTTAATTCAGGACATTACTGCTTCTTATAAGGTGGTTTCTGGTAAAAGAAATAGGGGTGCCTTTTTCTCTCTGTCTCTGAGACTATTTATAGAATGTGCCAGTGTTTTCAGTGGGAGAACAATGAGGTTTTTTTAGTTCCTCAGTAAATACTATGAGCTGTTACAGAAGGAATTTCCAGAAACTTCAACCATTCCTTCAGTGCTGTCAACTTTGGAGAATGTATGTCACTTCCTATAATTTTCCTGATAGTCAACCAGATGCCGATAAAAAGAGAGATAGAATGCATAAAGTTCCTCAGTCTTTATACACTCATCCCAACCCTGTCCCAGCAGCTTTAGCTTTAGTTAATCCTACTGCTAAGCATGTGGTTAATTCCAATCATACTCTTTCTGGCAAAGATAGCAAGATTATTGATAAGAATGAGAAAAAATGTATGCGTCTGCAACTTCGATTTTAATAATTTTGGATTGTCAGGCTTATGTTAAAGTTTATTCTGACTAATTGTGAAAGTATGAGGAATATTGTGCCTGCAGTTTCTGCTTGTGAGGAAAAATCTGATTTAAATAATTTAGTTCCTTTCATTTTACAGTTCACAACTCATTCATTTTACTGTGTGTATGACTCAGTGGATACTTCTTCCAGAGCTTTGGCCTTGGGCACTATTTTGAGGAGGTTTGCCTGGCTGCATTCTTGGAACCTCCCAGAATATGTGAAAATCGAGATTTTAAAATCTGCTCTAGATAGAGATTTAGTTTTTGGACCCTCTGTTGCTGACATTATGAAAAGTGTGATGAGAGGAGTAAGGTGATACAATGAATCTCTTAAGATATTTCAGCTCTTCTTTTCAAAAATTTCTGAAGGATTCTCTAACCCTCATCCAGTTTTGGCAATGAACAAAATAAACAGTCACAGCAAAATGCTGGCAAATAGACACTTAAGATGAAATGGCAAGGGGGTTTCAAAAATAATTCAGGAACTCCCCAAAACTAAGGACAGTCCAACAAGTCAAAGTGACTATTTAAAGGACCTTGTCTTCCAGTTCTGCCCCCACCTTGGCAGTCCCTTTTCCCTTCCAGAAAGTTTGAATTTCCACTTTGCTCTTTGCTAACAGATTGTTTCAGACAAGTGTGTTCAGAAGATCATTCAGCAAAGTTGCAGATGCCAGTGGGAGGACTGTCTTCATTTCCAGGGGGATGATTCCTCATCCATCAAAACAGACTCTTCTATTTCCCTCGGTACTTCAACATATATTATGTCAGGGAGTGGGAAAACCATTTCCTTCTTCCCAGTTTGGGAACATTTTTTATTCAGGGATGTTTTTAGTGCCAAAGAAAGAAAATGCTTGGAAACCACTTCTGGATCTTTCTTTCCTAAACCTTTGTGATAGTGCCCAAGTTCAGTATGCTGTCACTTCACCACCTATTACCAAGAAACTTAAACGAGGAGGAAGAGGCAACACTAGATTTAAAAGATGCTTATCGTATTCCTACTCATCCAGACTTCAGGTGTTTCTTAAGGCTTTGTGTGTCTGCATCACATTATCAATTCTCTGCCTTACCCTTTGGACTATCCACTTAACCAACAGTGTTTATAAAGTAACTAGCTCTAGTTATAGCAAGCTAAAGGGTATCCACATTTTTTCCATATTGAGATGACTTGCTTATCTTTGCAGGATCTTTTTCAGTGTCAGTAATCTCTCACTTGGGTAAGAGATCTCTTATACAAGCTGGGACTCAAAGAGAACATTCAACAGTCTTTTTCAATCCTTCACACAGGATTGTGTTCCTAGGGTGTCAGCTAGACACCTCAGTTAAAGCAGCTTTTCTTCCACAGGGAGAAATAGAGATATACTGTGACCTTTTTCAAAGGTTTTCCATTCAGACTTCAGTCACTGTGAGGAAATACCTCAGGATTTTGGGTCTCATGGCATCTGTGATTCTCATGATAGCCCTGGCAAGACTCCATACCAGAAAATATAATGGAAACCAAAGTCTCTTTGATCCCAGCACCAATATCCTTTATCTTTCCAAATCCCATTGCTGGGGTTTGTCAGAAGTGAAATCACTTGATGCAGACAGCAAATATCCCAAACGCTGGGCCTTCCCTTCTCTCTTCATGTTCCCAAGCCTTTGGTCACCACAAATGCCTCAGACTTTGCTTGGGGAGAAATTTCAGAGGGATAAAAGTACAAAGTTTGCAGGACACCAAGGCTGGATGAAAGCACATAAATATAAAAGAGATACTTGCTCTAATCAAGGCACTCAGCTGTCTGAATCATCTTTGCTCTCCAAGACCTCAAGTTTTTACAGATAATACCACAGTCATGTGGTATAGCAACAAGTAATGGAAACCAGGTCATACCCCATTTGTAGGCTAGCCATGTTATCTTGGGATATAGCTACAGGCATGCTACATTCCCATCAGAGTAAAACTGTGTGGCATACAAGCAGATCAGGACAAGGGCAGACCCTAATGAATGGAAACTATATTGGAAGTGGAGGGTCTAACAAGATTTGATCCATCTGCAGGGGGCTCCTCAATTAGACCTATATGACTCGTCTCTGAACAATCAGCTAGCAAGATTATGCTCCAAGATTCTGTGAAAGAAGGCCTGGAAGACAGATGCCATTTCTTTTACTTGGTCATGTATGTTCCTGTATGCCTTTCCACCTTTTGTGCAGATATCCAGGGTATTTCTGAAAATTCAGAAAAAAACCCCAACATTACTGTCATGACTCCCTTCTTGGGCAGGCAACAGTGGTTCTTCCCTTCTTTTGGAAATGGCCAGGGCCAATTATCACAAGCTTCCTCACAGAATGAATCTACTCACACAAAATCAGGGGTGTCTGATACACCCTGAACCCCTATTATCTTCAAATGACTGCCTGGATGAAGGGTCTTAATTCTCTTTAGGCACCTGTTTGCTGAGGACATGCAGCAGGTACTAACTTGAAGCAAGAAAGCCTGCTACTAGAAAATTATATGTTAGCAAATAGAAAAAGTTTTCTCATTGGTGCCAACATATGAGAGGCATGGCTTAGTGGTAGGTCATGCAGACTAGTGTTACCAAGGTCCTGGGTTCGAGACTGACAGTGGGAATTTATTTGTGGCAGGATGACATAATGGTTAAGGTGCTTACCTTAAAGACGCAAGGTTTGATTCTCACATGGGGTAAATGGCTAGCCTTCAAATGGCCCAAAAGAGCAGTTAGCCTAGTACTAATCTAATCTAAAACAACATAATCAGCACCCATTCATAGTTAGTTGTTCCCTGGTTTTACAATATTTGTGCGAGACACTATCCTATAGCCTATCTTACTCCTCTATGAAGGTTAATATATCAGCCATTTCAGCATATCTGCCAATGGATTTTCCTCTTTCAGTGCATTCTCATATAAAATGTTTTTGAAAGGGGTTTTGCATAAGAAGCCTCCAAGAAAACAAGTAGCCCCTGGTAGGGTCTTAATTTTGTCTTACAGAAGTTAACACTTGCTTTATTTGAACCAGCTTTTCTGCCTGACTTAAGGTTCTTAACAAGGAAAACAATTTTACTGATTGTTCTGACCTCTGCCAGAAGAATATCTGAATTACAAGTTCTTACGGTACATCAACCCTATGTCACTTTTCCACAGTGGCATGGTGTCTTTGAGAAATAATCCTTTTTTATCAGTAAGGTGGTATCCAAGTCTTTTAAGTCAAACTATCTCTCCAATTTTTTTTCTTGAACCTAAAAATGAAGGAGAAGTGGTACTCCATACCTCAGATATCCACAGACAACTCTAATACTATATTGAAAGAAAGAAATCTTTCAGATCTTCAGATCTATTGCTCATTTCTCGTGAAGGTAAGGAAAAAGACACAATCTGTGTCACAACAGACTATTACCAAATGTTTTTTAAGACTATTACCTTATACTCACCAGAACAAAACTATTCTAGGCAGGGTCAAGGCTCACTCTATCAGTGCCTTGGCTTCATTTATGTCTTGGATTCTAGAAGTATTCTAGAAGCTGCTACTTGATCCTCTATACAGTCTGTTTACAAGACATTACAAGTTTGATTTCTTCTCTAGCTCTAGATCAGGCTTTCCAAAAAACATTCTACAGGGACTCTGGACTCTTCTCCTTCCACCTCCCAGATGTAGTAAGCTAGGGTAATCTACCCATATAACTAAGGCTACTACAGCACTGATCAATATGATGAATAAAGTACAGTTGTGTAAGTAAACATACTATAACAGTACATGAACACATAATCGCTGTTGCGGTAGTTGCTCCCTCCCTCTTTACCCCTTCTGTTTTTTTTTTTTTCATGTGCTTATGCCAGGGTGTGGACATTTATTTTTGTTATTCCTAGCACTGCCCTTTCGGGGTCAGCATCCCTTTTCCTCTCTTGACATAAAAGCGCTGAGGGGCCTGGCACCTAAACCTGTCTTTTTCTTTAGTTCAGCTCAAGCTGAGTGACAGTTTGGTTGTATGCAAGGTGCTCTGAATCTTTGGAAGTTGGCCAGCTGTTATATCCTTGCAGGTATAACCAGTAAATCTAAGGCCTACTTTAGCAGTGATCATTCAAACATCTACTGTTAGGATACTTTTACTTACACAACTGTACTTTCCTAATCTTGTTGATTTTGACTTCTTTAGTGACTGTAATAGTTGTAATGTATGTAATAACAATGTATCTCCAAGTTTTTGTTTTGCAAGTTCTTGGTTTGAGACCATTTTCTTATACATTAACGTGAACAAAAACATTTTAATTCAAAGAAACTTTAGCACTCAACTAAACTTCTTAACCCATCGCTTAGAAGCATCTGACATCCTAACAGAAATTCAACTAGCACAACTGATGAACCCAGCAGACCTATCCTTAGATCCTCATGCCACTCTTTAATTGACCTTATCATAACCAACACAGCAGACCTATCCTTAGATCCTCATGCCACTTTTTAATTGACCTTATCATAACCAACACAGCAGACCTATCCTTAGATCCTCATGCCACTCTTTAATTGACCTTATCATAACCAACACAGCAGACCTATCCTTAGATCCTCATGCCACTCTTTAATTGACCTTATCATAACCAACACAGCAGACCTATCCTTAGATCCTCATGCCACTCTTTAATTGACCTTATCATAACCAACACAGCAGACCTATCCTTAGATCCTCATGCCACTCTTTAATTGACCTTATCATAACCAACACAGCAGACCTATCCTTAGATCCTCATGCCACTCTTTAATTGACCTTATCATAACCAACACAGCAGACCTATCCTTAGATCCTCATGCCACTCTTTAATTGACCTTATCATAACCAACACAGCAGACCTATCCTTAGATCCTCATGCCACTCTTTAATTGACCTTATCATAACCAACACAGCAGACCTATCCTTAGATCCTCATGCCACTCTTTAATTGACCTTATCATAACCAACAATCCCACTATCACCATTTTCAATGTTCTCTCATCTTTACTCGGTGATTGCTTCCCTATTAACTTCTCTGTTCTCTGCTCATTTCCCAAAATTCTCCCTAAATTTATTGCTTTTAGAGTCAAATCAAATTTCAACATCACTGCAAATGCCTACAATAGACTGAACCTGCATTTTCCACTTCACTGATCCCAACCCTGCAGCTGAGCTCTCCTCCAACCAGGTAACACTGCTATAAGATACCTACACCCCGTAATTCCAAGACTATATAAATACAATGCCAAAGAATGGCTAACATAAATTTAAAGCACTACTTAAGCTAAGGAATAAAGCTTTGCACACTTGGAAAAACAACTCTACCCCTGAAAACTTATCATCACTCTGTGCAACCTAGCCAAAAAGTCTATTATAAGATATAAAAGTTTTCTTAAATACAAGTCCAAAAGGTTTTGGAAAGAAATTAATTTCCTCACTGGATGAAAATTACCAGACACATTACAGCTTACCTCTTATTCCCTCTCTCCAGATGAATTCTTCAAACACTTTAGTGACTTCCTCTCCCCTCCACCAATCCCATACTACATATCCCCCACTCCCCCATGAATACATCCTACTCTTCCACATCAAAGCCATCCTACACAAAGACATCTTCCCACTTCTAGAACAAAAAAAAACTTGAGTCCACTCTCAGAACCAAAAATCTCCATCCATGGTTCAGTTATCACTGCTGTGTCTTCATTGTGAAAACCCTACAACACATCTGGAATCTCTGCCTCAGTAAAAACACAATGCCCATTACCTGGAAAACTGCTACAGTCAAACTTCCTCCTAAACAAAAAAAATTCCTTTGCTACTTTCCCATTCTGACTCATTTTGATTCTATATTCTCTTTGCAAAATCTTTGAAATGATTAGCTCCATCTCTCAGACTATATCAGCAGCTATCACCTACTACCACACATAAAGCACAGCTTTTGTTCTAAGAAGAGTATTACCACTACCCTCAGGTCTCTTACAGATGATATCTTAATAGTGAAGGACAAAGGCTTGCTGTCTAGAGCTATCTTTGTTGACCTCACATGAATATTTCATTTGTTTAACCATGCCATCTTGTTACTCCACCTTACTGAATTTGGCATCAGGCCTGATGCCATTTTCTGGTTCCATACCTACCTCTCAGATTGCCACTTCACTGTTATCTAATTCCCCATGTCCAGTGCCTTACTTCTCTTTAAAGGCATTTCTCAAGGGTCCATGGTCACCCCACTTGCTGTTGTCAGTCTACATTAACAAACGTCTATTGGACCATCTTCTCCTTTCTCTCTTATTGTAAGTCAGTGATGTGGTACTTCTGATTAAATCAGTCACTCACTTCACTACAACACAATCTTCCATCCAACTTTCACTGCCTTATCCAATGAATTGAAAATAACAATCTGATTCTCAATGCCTCAGAAACAAAAACTATGCATTTTGCAGCCAAACAGAAATGGAACAGAACCCCTAATCCACTCATAATCTATGACCACAATAACACTCAATTAGAACAGGTCTCATCATTCAGACATCTCAGACTCTGGTTAGATTCCTATCTTAATTTCAGTACTTATCTAGATAACACGTGTAAAAAAACATACACTCCCCTATTATTTGGGCACATAAAATATCTTCTTTCTGTCCTAATGAGCCAGGAAAGTGATTGGGAAAGGCATCCTTCATCTTCATCTCAAATATTGTCTCCCACTTGACTCAGCATCCTCTGTGAAAAGCTCTACAGCAATTCAATGCATATTTATAAACATCTTAGATCATCACTCACTCATCAAGACATGATTATCATGGCAAACGCTCTAAAAATCCATTCTAACTACCAAAATATTAAGACAAGCCTCCACATACAGCCTCAGAAACCATAATTATTTAGGACCTTCTTTACAAATCTGGCAAATCTAAACTCCATATTTTTGACCATGCATTCTCAATACTGGCCCCCAAACTTTGGGAATCCCTGCCACCTATATATTATTTATTTACTTACTGTTTACATGTTGGGTTACATGTACTTGTAAGCTATGTTTCTCTGCATGTTTTGGGATTCTGCCACTGGTTTGTCGACTGATTTTTATATCCCAGCATGTTGCATAATTTTACTTTTTTTTTTATATATTGCTGCCTGCAAGTTGCCCCCGGACTCAGACTCATATTGGTCAGAACTCTGCCCCAGTAAACAAATCAAAATAAAGAAATACATAAATAAATAAATATCAGATAAACAAACTTAACTTCACTTACAACCTCCTCAGCAATCAGAATTCTTTCATCTGAAAATTGTTCTTAGTTAAAATCTCATTATTCATGTAAATTTATTGGAGGCACATTTGCTACAGGTCCATCCATGCATCCACAACCTATATCTCCCATTTTTACTAATCGAGTCAGAGTGTCATTTTAACAGTGGCAATCATCTAGAGCCAAGGTTCACACCATTGGGTGGCTAGCCCTGTTGTGGCTGTTCTTCCATACCAAACACCATACCTCTCAACCTCTTAGCCAAAGAAATCTGGACAAAGCATGACACAGGAGGAGTAAAGGCCCAAAATAAGGACCTATTTTAAATATTGGTCTTATAAATTTAGAAAGTAGCTAGAATAACAGGGTTTGTGTAAAAATCATTTTCTAAAGAATATGAAGTCTGTAGCTCAAATGTATGTCATTATTTAGTGATCTAATACCTCAGATCATCCTAGTGATTTGCCAGAAAAACATAAATTTTATGAGGAACAGACCAGAATTCTGAGGCAAAAATATGAACATTGTGTGAAAATCTGGACAGTTGAGAAGTATGCCACACGCTCACATACACACTCATACATATGGCCAATTCAGTGTGTCCAATCCACCTATTACATCTTTTTGGAATGTGGGAGGAAACTGGAGCACTCAGATAAAACCCAAGTAAACACGGGAAGGACATACAGAGAGCATCCCAACCAAGGATCAAACCAGGGAACCTCTTGCTGTGAAGTGACAATACCATCAGCTGTGCCTCTGTGCTGCCCCCATAATAGTAAGTCCCACTGAAGCAATAGAAAAATGTTATAGAGGTAAGAAACTTTATTGGTAAAAAATAGAATTCTTAAAAAATCAACAAATGCCAAGGAAAAATAATGCATTTCAGTTTCCTAGCATGTAACCCACCTGCATGGGGTACAATGCTCTAAGAAGGACTAGGGGGTCTAGCTTGTGTGTATGGTCTCTAGGTCTCCCTCTGGTCTATAAGTAAATAAGCTACAGTAGAAGCACTGAGTAAAACAGGATAATACTCTGTCAACTCCAGTGTATTTCCAGTTACTGATGGTGTGTACAATGTTTGTTCTTTGACAATAGAGTTTAGGGATGCAAAAATTAACACTATATCTTGGAGTCTATGTCATTTTAGTCCAAACACATATAAGAACATGACTGATAAATCAGCATGTAGCTCATAATACCCCCAAATTGTCAATCCACTGACAAAAAACAGGCACATTTTGTCCAGATCAGTAGACCTTGTCTAAGGACTCCAAGCACCTGAAAATAGAATCTGCACAAATCAGCAAGTCATCTAAATAATAAAAAATGTGGATGCCTAGGATTCTGCAAAAGGCAACCACTGGGGCCAAACACTTTATATATAAACACATGAGATGCAGTAAATAGCCCTAAGGGTAATACAGGAAACTGATAATGCAAGCCAGACACACCAGATCTCAAACATTTCCTGAATTTGGAAACAATAGGAATATGATGAAAAGCATCACTGAGCTTTACAGCCACCATGAAACAGTGGTCTGGAAACAATCCAGGGACCTGCTACAAAGTGAGCATTTTGAATTTTGGAACTTTTACAGAGATGTTTAGAAAGGACAAAAGTAAGATGGGTCTCCAGGAGTGTTCCTTTTTGGTACCAAAAGGATTCTGAAGTATTTATTTTTTTTATTTATTGACATTTGTTGACCGGGGAAGTATCCTTTGTCAGAAACCCATTTTCAGTGGAGACCTGGGGAGAAAAGCTTCAGTTACAGTATTTTAGTAGTTGATAATAAACACAATAAAGTATTTGATAGAATGAATATTCATATTTGAGCAAAGCTCTCTTTAGCCAAGACTAGACTAGACAGTCAAGAGAAGAAGGTAAACACTTACACCACACCACACTCACCACATAGTCCTTCAAAGCCTACACCACCAAACACCACGCATACAAACACAAAAACATTCGCAGAGGCTCTCAAATACTTTGCTCAAGCAAGAGAGACCTCCAAAGCAGAAACGCAAGCAACCTCCACCCCCCCAACACTACCCAAATGACACATACCCCACAGACTCAGTGTGCCAATCAACCACAGCCCAAAAGGCAAAACAATGTACCCAACACACTAGTAATAGGTGACTCTGTAGTCAGGCACACTGATATCCCACTCACCAGGCTAAACAAGGAGAAGGTTACTGTCAGCTGCCTGTCAGGTGCCAGGATCCGTCATATAACCCACGCACTCAGGTCACTCCGCAACAAGTACAAATATGACTCTGTCATTGTCCATGTTGGTGTGAACAACCTGATGCGTACCTCCCTGGACTACATGAAAAGAGACAAGGAAGAGCTCTCTGATCTTGCAGCCCAGGCAGGTATGACTCTAGTCCTGAGTAGCATCCTGCCATCGCCCAGAATGATACCACAGTACAAGGACAAAATGATTGACTTCAACAATTGACTAAGCTTCTGGTGTCATTCTAAGGGGATCCAGTATCTATCTGCCTTGGATGACATGATTGACAGACCATGATGCTTTGCCAGAGATGGCCTGCACCTGTCACCCTTGGGATTCCGGATACTGGCTAAGGCTCTTGCCACCCCTATAGTGCCTTTTTTAGGCAAGGTCAAATGACAAATTCACCACTGTAACATGTACAAGCAAGAAAAATCTGAGGGTAATGCTACTTAATGCTAGAAGTCTAAACCTCAAAATGCACTCACACGTGGCACTCCTTAAAATGGAGAACATCGACATCTGTGCAGTGTCAGAGACCTGGTTCAAGGCTCTAGAGAGCACCCCTGCATTACCAGGTAATAATTTATACCACATCTTTCGGCAACCTAACCTGGACCAAAACACTAAAGGCGGAGGCGTGTCCATATTCATTAAGGATATTCACACCTCCAGGCTAGTTGCTCAGCATAATGCATCTGAGATTATCCAAGTGCAACTAACTCTGGGCAAGACTGCAATCAAAATTGTAGCTTGCTACAGCTCACCCACCATGCCCCAGGATTCCCACTCCTCATTTCTTGATACACTGGAAAATATTAGGGTACAACCCAACACCCTAATAATGGGCAATTTCAACTACCCCACCATTAACTGAGAAAACTTCTCATGTACCAACTCTTTTGCTCAACATTTTCTGGAATTCATAAATTCCAACGCCTTGGATCAACTTATGCACATCCCCACCAGGGACAGCAATATCCTAGACCTGGTCATTACCAACATGGGTGACCGGTGTTCCACACCAAAGATCAGTTCCTCTTTGGTCAGATCCGACCACAAGCTAATCACCCTAGACATCCACATCCTGCCCCCACCCCCCATTAGGGAAACTACCGTAAAAAAATTCTGCAAAGCCAACTTCACGCTTCTTAAGACAGAAGTGGCAAACTTCACGACACTCATGCAGATGGACAATAGAGGTACAACTGCTGAATCCTACACAACTGCACTTTATAAGCACTTACACGAGTGCATGGATCATGCTATCCCTAAAAGAACCAAGATGCTATCTTCCAAAAAATGAAGCCAATATGGTGGGCCCCTGCCATAAACAAACTCTACAACAGAAGAAAGAAACTGTTGCAAAAAAAGAGTAAAATCCCATGATTGGAGGAACTCCCAGGTCAGCCTCAGTAAGAAGCTGAGATCGCCCATAAAATCCTCCAAAGCTAGTTATGAAAACAAAATTGCCACTGATTCTAAAGACAACCACAAAGCATTCTAGAGTTATGTCAAGAATCTCAATGGCAACACTCAGATCTGCTCTAAGTTACAGCACAATGGCACTAAATATACAGAAGCAACTGATATTGCCAACATCCTGGCAGATAGATTCAGTGCTAACTTTACCCCCCTCTCACCCCCTAAAGGGCCCATCTCTATACCGAAAGAATGCAAAGTTCCTGTAATCATGGCTGCACTGGTAAAAACCACACTCTCCAAAGCCAAGAACACAGCATCCATGGGACCTGACATCATCCCAGGCTGTGTTCTACATGAACTACAGAATGAACTGGCACCCCACCTAAGTACCATGTTAAATCATAGCCTCAGCTCAGGCTTTGTGCCCACTGAATGGCGCACAGCAATGGTTATCCCACTCCACAAAGGGGGATCCACTATGGACCCCGGGAACTACCACCGCATTAGGCTGATGAGCCTGGTATGCAAGGCCATGGAACGTATTATCATGGAACTTATAAACAAAGACATTGGTAATCTCCAAACTCTGGACCCCACCCAGTTTGGGTTAGTAAAAGGCAGATCATGTCTCCTAAACCTGATAGACTTCTTTTAAGCAGTCACCGAAGCCAAAGACGAGGGCAAGGTGGTTCACACAGCCTATCTAGATCTTGTCAAGGCTTTCAACACCATCCCCCACTCTGGAATTATAGATAAACTCCTTACATTAGGTATAAATCCCTATGTCACAAGATGGGTTGTCAACTGGCTCACTGACAGAACCCGCACTGTGAAAGTAGCAGACTCCAAATCCGACTTCAGACCAGTGACAAGTGGAGTACCACAAGGTTCAGTCCTGGGTCCTCTCCTGTTTGTTATCTACTTCTCTGAAGTACAAGCTAACACAGAAAGTCTTTGGCTAATGAAGTTCACAGATGACTGCAAACTAGGAGTCATAATCGAAACTCCTAATGATGTGGACATCTTACAAAAGGACATCACTGAGACAGATCCCTGGTATCAAAGCCATGGCCTCAAGCTCAGTGCCAAAAAGTGCATTGTCATCCCCTTTGGTAAAAACTCTGTACCCATGAACTACCATATAGGCGGTAGTAAACTTAACACCAAAAGTGTGATAATAAACCTTGGGATACAGGTGGACAGTAGTCTCTCCTTTGATAATCACATCACCACAGTAGTCAGGAAATCCTTCTATGTGGCACACCTCATCACAAAAGGTTTCTCATCCAAGAAAAAAGAGATCATTGTTCCCATCTACTCATCACTCATTAGACCCACTATAGAGTACAATGCCCCTTTTGGTATGTACCTCACAAGACATCTACAAAAACTGGAAAGGCCGCAGAAATACCCCACAAATAGGATTACCGGCCTCAAACAGATGCCTTATGCAGACTATCTCAAAAATCTCCAGCTTTACTCCATCACATATCGTCTACTCAGAGGTGATCACTGCTTAACATACAAAGCTATGTCAAACCAAGAGCTGTTGGACATGTTCCACTTAAAGAAATCCCAATCCCTCCGAGCTACATGCTCTAGGGACCTAAACCTTGTCACCAGAATAAACAGAACATGCTGGAGGGATAGATTCCTGTCCTAGAGACTTCCCATACTCTGAAACAAACTACCTATCTATATCAAACAAAGCTCCTCATTAGCACTCTTCAAGAAAAATCTTGATGACTGGATGGGAAATAGGAAATTCACCACATGGATCACTTCTGTGGCTCTGCTCAACAGTGGCACAGGAAAATAATTTTCCTGGGTAGTGAAAGCCTGGGTACCTTTGGCTAGGTTTATATAGGCCCTAGGGCCAATAGCCTAGTACCTACATATGAACCTATATTTGATACAATCAATATACATATTTGATACAATGATAGTAGTTGATAAAGTATTGATACAGTCATGTTAGGTATTGATGGTAAATATACAACAATTTAATAGCATATTAGATGCTATAAGAACAAACAAACCTTTTGCAGCAATCTGTTCATTTATGGACTCTGGTAAAAGTTATTTATTATATGAGATAAGTCAAAGAAGGAAGTTACAGATTAGTGAATATTAGATGGTTAGATAGTTGTTAGGAAAGAATTAAAGTCTGATTATACAACAGAACCCAGAAATAATTCTATGGTGGCATTTGGGTTTGGGGACAGAGGCAAGTTTGGTTATCAAGAAAGTGATTTTTTTAGGGTATATTAGAAGGTTTTTACTGAATCAAGCAGAGGAAAGGACAGAGTAAAAGAGGAAGCCACCTCTAGTAGTAGACCCGTAATGAGCGGTGTACCCCAACTATCGGTCTTGGGGCCTCTACTGTTTGGGATATACTTTTCTGAGGTGCAAGCTAAAACCAGTGGTCTGTGGCTGACCAAGTTTGCAGATGACTGCAAGCTGGGCACTGCCTTAAATTCCCCTAGTGATGTGAACATCCTCCAAGAAGGCCTTAGCCAAACTAATGAATGGTGCCAGAAGCATGGCCTCAAACTGAATGACAAGAAATGCATCATTATCCCCTTTTGGGAAAATGTCATCCCCACTAATTATCACATTAATAACAATGTACTAAACATGCAATCAGTCATGAGGGACTTGGACACCCAGGTAGATAGCAACCTGACTTTTGACCACCACATTGCCTCCATTGTATGGAAGGCTTTCTACATGGCCCACCTCATAAATAAGGGTATTTCATCCAGGAACAAGGAGGTCATAACATCCCTATACTCCTCCCATATCAGACCCATTATCGAGTACAATGCCCCCTTCAGCATGTACCTTGCCAAGCACATGCAGCAGTTGCAGAGACTACAGAGATTCCTGACCAGAAAAATCCAGGGTCTCAAACACTTATCCTATACAAATAGGCTAAAAGCCCTATCCCTCTATTCAGTCTCATACAGACTGCTCAGAGGTGACCTGTGTCTGGCATACAAGGTCATTTCAGACCTAGCCTTCATGGAGTTGCTGCATATCCGTAAGAAAAATTCCACTCGCTCAACCCACACGCAAGGCCTTAACCTGGTCTGTGACATTAATAGAACTTGCTGGCAGGATAGATTTGTGCCCTAAAGACTCCTCTGTCTGTGAGTAGTCTCCCTCTCCATGTCAAGCAAAGTACATTTCTAACCCTCTTTAAGAGGAATTATGCAGAAACAAAAGTAAGAGGTACCAACACGATCTGGAAATCTTCACAATGAACAAAGTCCAACCATTAGTCACGATAGAAATCCAAAAACACTTTAATGTATGAAAAAATAAGCGCTTTCGCATAGTGCAAGGCTACGCTTCATCAGATACATTCTAAAAAATACTGCAAGCTTAAATACAAAATATTTTGGCGTGATCATTAACCAATAAATTCATTATTGAATCAATAAGATGTATAGTAGTCATTATATCCTTCAATTAATGATTCTTACTAAAGTTGTCAGCCCTTTAGCTTAAAGATAAAAAATGTTTATGCAGTATAAGAGGAACCTGGACGACTGGATGGGAAACAGAAAATACTCCCCTGGGATCCTACCTGTGTCCTTGCTGGACAGGGGAAACAGGTGCTGACTTTGAGGGAACATGGACAAAATTCTTGGCTAGGCTTATAAGGGCCTCCGGGCCAATAGCCTAGTATCAGCTTATGAACCTTTGAATTAATAGAGGGGGATAGATCATTCCACAATTTTGCTATGGAACAGGAAAATAAGCTTTGTGCAACTCTCTTTTTGGGTTCATACATACACAGAAGTTGTTTGTTAGAAGATCGAAGATTCCTGGAGGGGATGTAAGCTTGGATGATGTGTGAAAGTGAGGGGCAGTTCTTTGGGTTATATATTAGTTTATGAGCAATAGTGAGTTGGATGTACTGTAGGTAATGGGGGAAATTGAGCCATTTCAGTGTCTTGATAGCTTGACAATGGTGTGTGTGTGTGATTTGGTAGGTCACAAGCAAATTTAGCTATTTTATAATAGTATGATGCAATTTCTTGCTTAGGGATGTGTGAAGGCTTATTTATTTATTTATTTATTTATTTATTGACATTTTTAACCGGGTGGGTCCAGCTGGGCCAAAGTCCAGTTTTCAGTGGAGACCCGAGGAGAAAAGCTCCAGTAACATACAGTAAAGTATACAGTAGATAAAAAATAAAAAGAAAAATACACGGCGAAACAAAGTAAAAGCAATATATAGTTTGCAAGTTTACAAAGACACTTAACTACAAGTAATAAAAGGTCATTAAAAGCATATAATTACAGCAAGCATTCAGTTACATAGATTGGGTAGCTAGTAAACCAGAAACAGCTTACTAATTGCAAAGGGTGTGAAAGCAAAAACCACAACTAGGTTGGGGGGTTAGGTTTGATTTAGGCAGAGACAGGTTTTGTCATTTAGTAAATGAAGTTTTACCTCCTTTTTGAAGTGTGAAGGGTGTATAATGGAGGGTATGTTTAAGGGAAGTTTGTTCCAGGCTAGGGCTATAGAGCATTCATAAAGAAGTTTGCCAACACTTTTCTTTGGTTGATTGATGGTGAAAAGTTGCTGGTTAGAGGTTCAGAGGGTTCTTGAAGGGGAATAAGTGGTGACAAGTGATGAGAGAGTTGGACAGGAAGATGGTCTGTAGAGCACAGAGTGTATAACTTGAAATTGTGATCGTAGCAGTAGTTGTGGGAATTCTAGCCAATATAGAGAGGTAAGGGCATGGCAGTGATGAGAGTTATGTGGAGAGTTTGTTATGAATCTAGCATTTTTTTGATAGGTTTGCTCGTTTGTTCAAAGATGCGAACCGAATATTGGTTAGAACTCAGGCTGCATAGAGAAGAGTGGAGAGGAGGAAAGCTTGTGCCAGGGCGAGTCTTGCATTAGAAGTTAGAAATTTTCAGTTACGATACAGCATGCCTAGTTTTTGGTGTGCTTTTTTATACATTGGAGTAGATGTAGGTTGAATTTAAGTTCGTCATCAATGATGACACCTAGAAGTTTTGTGTGGGGTTTGGGTCTAATAACTATGTTAGAGGATGAAATGTAAAAAGTAGATTTATGGTGGGAGAGAGATCGGGGAAGGAAAAGCAACAGTTTGGTCTTTTTGGGATTAAGAATCAGAAGATTATCAGACAACCACTTTTTGGTGGCTAGGAAGGAGTGTTGGAAAAGGGTCTGGAGTTCAGAGATATTGCTGGAGATGGAGATGACTAATGAATCGTCTGCGTATTGGATGAGGGAACATTTTGTATAAAATGTAAACAGTTCATTTGTGAAGATGTTAAACAGTAGAGGTCCCAAAATGGAGCCTTGTGGAACTCCAGTTGGGACTGAGATATATAGAGAGAGCAGGAAGATTGCCACCTAACAGATTGCTGCCTACTAGAGAGGTAGCTGGAGAACCAGTCAAGCGAGGTAGTGGATAGGTTGAGCTTAGCAAGTTTTGTAAGTAGAATAGAGTGAGAGACAGTGTTGAAAGCTTTGGAATGGTCGAGGAAGATACAGGATACGAGTTGTTTATTTTCTAGAGCTTCAGCTATGGTGTGTGTGAAAGAGAGGAGTGCTTGTTGATGTACTGTGGTGAGGCTGCTATCCATGTTGTGAGGGAGTGAGAAGGTTATGCTGGAGGAGATAGTTTAGAAGCTGTGAGTGGATACATTTCTCTAGTATTTTAGAGAGGGGGGGGTAGAATGGCAATGGGACGATAGTTAGAAGGGTCAGTTGAGTTGCCTCCTTTATGGAGGGGGATTGTGAATAGGCACAGGGAACTAATCTAAGGGGGTGGCGAAAGCCAACACATACTGGCTAGGCTTATAAATGCCTTCAGGCAGATAGCCTAGTACCTACCTATGAACCTAAAGATTTCCAGATGGTAGGGACTGTAGCTGCTTGGATAGATCTATTAATAAGAATAGATATGGGGTAGGCTATGGATTCAGCAGCAAGTTTGAGGAATGAAGGAGGGAGGTTGTCAGTAGAGGGAGAGCATGGTTTAAGTTTTAGCAGAAGTGATGATGTATGAAGTAGAAACAGGATGAAAAGAGAAGAGGTTTTGTTTATGGGTGTTGGGCAGGGTTGGTGGAGTAGCTATGTTGGAGTTGGAGGGGGGTGAGGTTTTGCATTGTGTCTATATGGTGTTTGTTTAGGAGAGTAGCTGTTTCCAGTGGAGATTTTTCAGGGTATGGTGAGAGGTTAGCAGGGCAGCCAGGGGATAGGATTTTGTTAAGGTTAGACCAAAATTTATGGGGACTTGGTTTGTTAAGGAGTTGAGCAGTTATAATAGGATTTTCTGTCTTTTTTGACTATTTTTTTACTAAATTGAGTAGTTCTCTATATTTATTAAGCAGGGGGAGTTCTTTAGTTTTATGCCATGCTTTCTACGTGCTATCTCTTTTATGCATAAGTGATTGAGTATCCTTAGAGAGCCAGAGAGCATAGTTTGCTTTGATTCTATTTTTTCTGGTGGGAACAAGGAAGTTCAGAGTGTTGAGAAAGATGCTGTTGAACTTGACTGCATCACTGAGAGGGATGTGTTTGAGGAAGGACCAGTTCAAACTAGACAGTATGGAGTTAAATAATGTGTTGTTAAAGTTGGAGAGCTTACGATAATCTCTGAAGAGGTGGGGTTTGTGTGAGTGGGTTGGGTGATGCAGAATGGAGGTGGGGAGATGGTCACTTAAGCAGTTTGGTAGGGTAGTGGGGCTATGTAAAGGTGAGCAGAATTGGTAAGAATCCAGTCGATGATGGAGCTGGATGAAAAGTTTCTGTGGAAGTGGGTGGGTGATGTTATGAATTGATGGAAACCATGTAGGCTGATGTTGAGTTGGGGGGAGTCAGTTTGTAATTTGGACCAATCTATGTTAATGTCTCCTAGGATGAGAGTTTCATAGTCGATGTTGTGGCAAAACCAATATAGAATATTTTCTAGGGTGGGTATATTATTACCAGGGGGGATATAGACGGAAGCAATTGCAAACTTCTTGTGTGAGTTTAGATGGCAGTTTAGGATGATAAGTTCAGCTGGGTTGATGTTGGGAATGGGGATGGAGATAAGTGTGAGGTTTATGCCATCTGAATAAAGGATAGCTACACCTCTCCTTTTTTTGGGAATATGTCTGTGCAGTAGATATTGTAACCAGGTGGGAGTATTTCTTTGTTAGAGATATGTGGCTTTAACCAAGTTTCAGATAGGGAAGGAATGTTAGGGGTGGTGTGAGCTAACCAAGTGTGAAATTCAGTGATTTTGTTAGTTAGGCTTCGAACGTTTAAAGAGTAAATTGATAGGTGTTTATGTGCAGATATAGTTTGACTATAAGGATGAGCATGGTTGGCAGTGTAAGTAGAAGGGCATATAGGGGAAGAATTGAGTGGTAAGTGATTGTAGGCAGAGGAGATGGGGCCAGGGTTAGGGTGGATGTCACCTGAGCAGAGCAAATTTTTTGCAAGTAGTGTGACTGTTGCATAAGGTAGTAGGTGAAGGTAGAGTTTTGGTTTATACTTGTAAGAATAAGTATGGTTTGGAAATATGAATAGTTTGTGATGGTAGGTTAAATATATGTTGAAGAGAGATGGGGAGATACAGAAGGCCTGAGTCTTAGAAGGAGTTTCATAGGAGCAGGAGGTGGGGGGACATATAAGTTGGTGGGGAAGGTTGGAATGATAGGAGGTTAGAGTACAGCGAATAATGAGAAGTATAGCAGTAAAGAGAAGAAAATGAATGTTAGAATGTGAGTATTGAAGTTTGTAAAGTGTTAGTAGTTGCATAATGTGTTGAGCTGGCTATGGTATGTGGTGTTAGAAGATGTATTATGTTTTGGGTTGGCTATGTTTGGAGGTGATTTAAGGCAGGGTATGCAGGTGAGGGGTTGGGCTTAGGTTGCTGGAGGAAGTTGTTCCTGATTAGTGAACACAAAAGGAAAGGGAGGGATGGGGTACTAGAAAGGTAATTGATGTGGGGTGGGTGGGAATGGGGGTAGGCTAGGGGAGCTAAGTGAGCCTGAGCATAGCGAGGGCGAATGGAATGGGGCTACACCCACAGAGGAGAAATCCCAAGAAAAACTATTAGAGAGATAAGCAAAAATAGGCAGGTAAGATCAGCAACTATAAGAGAGAGGAGGGGGGAGGAAGAGTTCCTGTGAGGTTAGAGATGTGAACTATTGAAGCCAGAGTGCAGTTCACAGGAGGAGATATTAGAGAAAATAGGCAAGGGGAGTACAGCATGTGAAAGCTGATAGAGAGTAAGCCACTTAGGGGAACTATAGAAGAGTATGAGGGCAGTTCATAGTGGAGAAAACAGGGAACAGTCCAGAGATGTGCAAGAGACTAGCCAGCACAGGAGAACCAGTACTGGTGGCAACTACAGTCTTTAACTGGTAAGGCAGAACATACTTAAATATGCTCTGTAGGTGAAGGAGGCTCCAGCTGTGTTTTTTTTTTTGGACTGCAGGAGGTTCCAGGCAGGGTCAGTCAGTTGGCATACAGACTGCAGCTGTTAAGTTTAACCTAAATATGCTCTGTAGGTGAAGAAGGCTCCAGGTGTGTTTGTTTGGACTGCAGGAGGTTAGTGAAAATGTGGGAGCCATAGAGGAGGGAAGGGAGTAAGAGGGTATTTGCCACTTTTATTCTATATCTATATAAGATTTATGTCTGTAAAGTTTGTCTAACTGAAATGTGTTTGTTATTGTATTAAGTATATGCTGTTCAAAGGATAGTTTGTCTTCTATAGTAATGCCTAATAATTTTGCCGTATGCACCATTCTATTTTGGTTATGTTTAGAGAGAAAATTGCAAAATCTTGTGGAGGTGGTTTGGATGAGAAGACCAGTAATTTTGATTTGTTGGGATTTAGAAGTAAATGTGCCTCATAGTTTCATAGGTTGGTACTAGGCTATCGGCCCTAGGGCCTATGCAAGCATAGCCATAACAATTCCCTGGATATTTCTTCCCACAATATTTACTTCTCCGGGCCCCTGTCTAGCAGGGCGACTGACATGATCCTCGGGGCGAAATTCCTATCTCCCATCCGATCATCAAGGTTCCTTTTGAACAGGGCCAATGAGGCACTCTGCTTGATATGTATGGGCAGTCTATTCCAGAGTATGGGGAGTCTCCGGGTCAGGAACCTATCCCTCCAGCATGTTTTGTTCATTGTGATGACAAGGTTTAGATCCCTGGAGCGTGTGGCTCTGAGGGATTAGGATTTCTTTAAGTGGAGCATGTCCAACAGCTCAGGGTTTGACATGGCCTTGTATGTTAAGCAGAGATCACCTCTGAGTAGACGATATGCCACAGAGTATAGCTGAAGTTTTTTTAGATGGTCAGTATATGGCATCTGCTTTAGGCCTGTGATTCTTTTAGTGAGGTATTTCTGTGGCCTTTCCAGCTGTTGCAGATGTCTTGTGAGGTACATACCAAATGGGGCCTTATACTCTATAATGGGTCTAATGAGGGATGAGTACAGTGGGACAATGATCTCCTTTTTTCTGGATGAAAAGCCCTTAGTGATGAGGTGTGCCACATAGAAGGATTTCCTGACTGTTGTGGCAATGTGGTTATCGAAAGTGAGACCACTGTCCACCTGTGTCCCTAAGTCTGTCATCACACTTTTGATGTTTAGTGTCCTGCCACCTATGTGGTAATTCAAGGGTACATGTTTTTTTCCAAAGGGGATAACTATACATTTTTTGGCATTAAGCTTGAGCCCATGGCTCTGGCACCAGACATCTGTTTCTGTAAGGCCCTTTTGTAGAATATCTACATCATTTGTGGATTCTATAATGGCTCCCAGTTTGCAGTCATCTGCAAAATTGTTAGCCAGAGTCCCTTAGTGTTGGCCTGTACTTCAGTGAAGTAGATGCCAAACAAGAGTGGTCCCAGGACTGAACCCTGAGGTACTCCACTTGTCACTTGTCTGGAGCTGGATTTGGAGTGAGCTACTTTTACAGTCTGGGTTCTGTCAGTAAGCCATTTAGCAACCCATCAAGTGACGTAGGGATTTATGCCCAGCTTAGTAAGTTTATCTATGATTCCAGAGTGGGGGATGGTGTCAAAGGCCTTGGTGAGGTCCAGATATGTTGTGTGGACTGCCTTACCCTTGTCCACAGCTCTGGAGACTGATTCAAAGAAGTCAATCAGATTCAGGAGACAAGATCGGCCCTTCACAAACCCAAACTGGGTGGGGTCCAGTGTTTGAAGATTGCCAATGTCTTTGTTTATAAGTTCCATGATAATGCATTCCATGCCCTTGCAAATCAGGCTTGCCAGACTGATGGGATGGTAGTTCCCAGGATCCAAGGTGGATCCTCCCTTGTGGAGTGGGATAACTGTAGTTGTGCGCCACTCTGTGGGCACAAAGCCTGAGGTGAGGCTATGATTAAACATGACACTTAGGTGAGGTGCCAGTTCATTTTGTAGTTCATGTAGTACACAGCCTGGGATGTCATCTGGTCCCATGGATGCTGTATTCTTAGCTTTGGAGAGTGCGGTTTCTACCTGTGTGGCCATGATTATTGGAATTTGCCAATCTTTTGGTATTGAGATGGGCCCTTTAGGGGGTGAGGGGGGGGTGAAGTTAGCACTAAATCGATCTGCCAGGATATTGGCAATATCCTTGGGATCAGTATATTTAATGCCATTCTGTTAAAACTCAGAGCAGATCTGAGCATTGCTATTTAGATTCTTGGCATAACTATAGAATGCCTTGTGGATGTCTTTGGAATCTTTGGCAATTTTATTTTCGTAACTAGCTTTTGAGGATTTTATGAGGGATCTCAGCTTCTTACTGAGGCTGGTGAGGGAGTTTTTTGCATCCTGGGATTTTCCTCTTTTTTGCAACAGTTTCTTCCTTCTGTTGTATAGTTTGTTTATAGCAGGGGACGTCAACCATACACCATACATATATATCCTGTCCATATTATTTATGTGTTTTACTTTAGTCACTATGAACCTATATATTTTCAATATACTCATACATATTTTATTTTATTTTATTTTCATTTCATTCGATTTCTTTTCACATGACTCAATATATATTTTATTTTTACACATTTTTTACATTTTCATAGTGTTTATACTAACATA
Organism: Protopterus annectens; assembly: GCF_019279795.1. NCBI lineage: Eukaryota > Metazoa > Chordata > Ceratodontiformes > Protopteridae > Protopterus > Protopterus annectens. The sequence goes on along the minus strand of NC_056737.1, from coordinate 1,303,093,581 downwards.
TTTATATGACGGCACATATACTTATATATATTTTTATGTCATACATACACACTCTACCTAGCAATATATATTTTTTGCTATTTTATACAAAGTTCTCTTATTTATATTTATTTTGTGGATTTTGTTATTGAAATGACAATATATAGACTGATTTTATTGATGTACTTTTGCTATAGAGTTGTACTAATATATATTAAGATAATTGATTAATTGAATGATGAAATCTAATTACATCGTACTATTTAAATGCAAGTAGATACTTTGATTAATTAGATCTGATGAAGCGTACCAGACGAGTACGCGAAAGCGCTTATCTGTTTTTTATTCGATAAATTATTTTTATGTCTTTTTCGTGGTAGTCCGACTAAGTCTTCTTGCTTACATATCTACTGACCTCACAAGATCCAAATGTAGTGAAAGTTTTGAAACAGGAGAATAAATCTAAGATGACTTCTTTGTTTAATATAGCAGAAGCATATCGATTTCAAGCAGGAATGGAAATCAAACTAGAACTAGATAAAAACCAGGTAGCAATTGAATGTGCCAAAAATCAAAATAAAGAATATAAGGTGAATGACCAGATGAGAAGGCAACAAATGTGAAAAAAACATAAATATAGTTGCAAGTATAGAAAACTTCTGGAAAAGCCTCATGTTGATCAAAAATGAATGCAGGAATGGTTAAGGAGAGGCAAATTTAAACCAAGAAATGAAAGGTTAATATTGGCAGCCCAAGATAGTGGGCTTTGTACATGCTGGTTTACAAAGTCCATTGAACATGTGGGAAAAACAGACAAATGCAGGTTTTGTAAAACCGAATTGGAAACAGTCACACATCTTGCTGCTGGTTGCGACACACTAATGGCAGAAAGACTGTATACTGAAAGGCATAATAATGTGGCGAGACTGTTGCACTGGGGATTGTGCAAACATGATATCCAAGTGGCTGAAAACCACTGGAAACATGAGCCACAAAGCATCATAGAAAATGAAGTTTATATCACATGGGATCACCCATTACCAACAGTTCAAAAGATAGATGCTAGAAAACTGGATATAGTAGTCAAAGAAAAGAAGACAAAAGTAGCATTGATCATTGAAATCACCACACCCAGTGACTACAGTGTCTTGCATACAGAGAGACACAAAGTCATAAAATACCAGGATCTGCAGGCAGAAATAAGAGCAATGTGGAAGAAAGATACCCATACAGTTCCAATAGTAGTAGGAGCAACAGGTCTTATAAAAAATAATTTACAATCATATTTAGATAAGTTACCAATCCATGTAACTCCATACGAATTGCAGAAGGAGTCATTACTGGGCACATTGCGGATGGTGCAAAGAGCACTACTGGCTGACATCAAAGATTGAAGCAATATTGATTTCATGAACTTTAATCATACTTTCACTTATGAATGGGGTCCATTCCCTTCATGGTATTAGAAACCCAAAAGACTTGGAGAAATTAAAAAGGCTATAAAAAGAGACATTATGGATTTCTCTGAATATATTACAGATAGGTATGTGTTTTCCACTGAACAGCATTCTACCTTCACTAAGGATGATGCCACAGTACAAACAGAAAATGATTGTTTTCAATAATTGGCTAGGTTTCTGGTGGTACTCCAGGGGAATCCAATATCCTTCAGCATGGAAGACATGGTTAACAGACCACTTTGCTTTGCCAAGGATGGTCTACATCTGTCCCTGCTGAGCTTTTGGACATTGGCTAAAACTCTATCCACCCCCTTATAGCCTTTTTTTAGGCAATGCCAAAATGGCATAGCTACCAACGTAGCAAAAAAAAAAAAAAAAAACACTCAAAGCAAACTTAAGGTGTTACTGATAAATGCTAGGAGCCTAAACAAGAAACTCCACACCCTACAAGCTCTCCTCACTCTGGGGAATGTAAACATCTGTACTGTTACTGAGACTTGGTTTGAAGCCACAGAAAGTATTCTAGTAGTGGAAGGCTAAAGTGCTTTCCACACATTTAGACTAACAGCAGCACAGACGGGCTAAAGGTGGAGGTGTGTCAACCTATGTAAGCAGCAAATACAACTCTACATTGGTTAAATATGATGATGCCCTGGAGTTTATCCATGTCCAAGTCTCAATAGACAATGTTCCCTACCATGTACTGGCCAACTACAGGTCACCCTCTATCACTACAAAGCTCACAACTCTTATCTAGACCTACTAGAGGCACTAACCATCCAAGCAAATACCTTATTCATGGGAGACTTTAACTACCCCTCTGTAGACTGGGATATGTATGCTGCCTCTAACTCAAAGCACAGCTTTTCCTGGACTTCATGAACACAAACATCCTGGACCAGATAGTGCATTTTCCAACCAGAGTATCAAACATATTGGACCTATTACTCACCAATATGAGACAGGGTTGCATCCTCCCCATGTCATGTCTGTGTTGGTGAAGTAGGACCACAAAGCTGTCTCTTTTGAAATAAAATTCAACCTGCAACACCAAACTAAATAAGCAACATTTAGGAAACTACATCTTATTAAGTGACAGTTTGTCAAATTTCCTGGCTCCACCACACCCCAAGAATACAGCTAGTGATGCAGAATTATTTACAGAAACCTTTTACAAACATTTAAATGGCTGCATTGAGGCTGCTGCACCTATTAGAAATCAGCCCAGATATAACACCAAAAACAGACCACACACTGGTAGAATCCTTATCTTAACAGGCTATATAACAAAAGAAAAAATGCCATGGCCAATATCAGAAAGAACAACTCTCATAGAGACAAGAACTCACTGATTCAACTAAATAAGAAACTAAGAGGTCTAATAAAGTCCAGCAAGGCCAATTATAGCTTCCTAGGCTAAGGACATTCACAAAGTCTTCTTCAGCTATGTTAGGAATCTTAAAGGTAATACTCAACAGTGTGTAGAACTGGTAGTAAATGGCACAAATTTCACTGACCAAGGTGACATCTCAAATCTACTGACTAATAAATTCAGCTATAACATTACTTCTCCACTACCCCCTGTGAAATCCCTTCTATCATATCACTCCCAGTTATCAACAGCGAGCAGGTCCTGGAGGTGCTTTTAAGGTCAAAAACGCTGCTTTAATGGGCCCAGACAATATCCCCAGTTGCCTCCTAAATAGCCTAAAACATGACCTAGCATGAACACTTGAGGCACTTTTTAGCTACAGTTTCAAAACAGGTTACATGCCAGGCAAATGGAGGGCTGCAACAATTATCCCTCATCATAAGGGTGGATTATCAACTGACCCTAGGAACTACAAACTCATTAGTCTGTCAAGTCTAATATGCAAAGCCATGGAATAAATTATCATGGAAATGATTAACAATGACATTGGCAACCTTCAGACACTGGACTTATCCCAATTTGGCTTTGTTAACAGAATGGTAGACTTCTTCAAGAGGATCACTATGACTACAGATGAGGGGTAAATGGTGCATACTGCCTACCTTGACTTGGCCAGGGTGTTGGATACAATACCTTACTCAGGTGTTGTTGACAAACTCTCAAAACTAGGCATAAATTCTTATATAACTTGCTGGATTGCCAGCCAGGTCACAGATAGGACCCAAGAAGTCGGGTTCAGTGAGACCACTTCCACCAACAGAGCAGTCACCAGCAGAGTACCCAGGGCTCTGTGTTGGGCTTGTTCCTGTTTGCCATCTACTTCTCAGAAGTCAAGGCTAATGTCAGAGGCCTCTGTCTCACCAAGTTCACAAATGACTGTAAACTGGGATCTATGATAGATTACTCCATGACACCAACATAGTACAAGAGAGTGTAGCAAACAAATAACTGGTACGAAAGCCATAGATTAAAACTCAATGCAAAGAAATGCATAACAGTGCCCTTTGGGAAGGTGCCCACTCTAGCTAATTACTTCATTGATAAGACATCCTTATGAGATGACTCAAAGGGTAGGAATCTGGGAACATCTGTAGACAGTAATCTGGTATTCTACCAACATGTAGTCAAGATGGTAAGAAAATCATTCTATGCTGCCCAACTCTTAAGCATGGGTATGGCATCCAGCTCCAAGTAAGTAATAGTACCAATGTATTCAGCCCTTATCAGACCCATCACTGAGTATAATGCCCCCTTTAAGCTTGTACCTAGCCAGGTACTTGCAACAGTTGGAATGCCCTCAAAGGTTCTTCATCAGGAAAATCCAGGATATGAATACCCTGTCCTACACAGAATACCTGAAGTTTCTATCTCTGTAATCAGTCTCCTAAAGGTTGCTGAGAGGTGCTCTATGTCAAGCATACAAGGTGTCCTTGGATCCAGCTCTGATAGAACTCTTACACATCCGCAAGTCAAACAATACCAGAAACCCTAGATGAAGGACCTGAACTTTGTCTGCACATAAATAGAACTACTGGAGGAACCAATATATGTCTCAATGGATTCAGACACTGTGGAATAAGCTCCCCATCTACATGAAGCAGAGTTCATCCCTGATCCTGTTCAAAAAATCCTTGATAATTGGATGGTAAATTGCAAATTTACACCTGGCCTACCCCCAAGACTCTGATGGATGAAAGTCAGCAGTAAGTAAATTACTACCCAACTAACATACTCCCCCAACACACACATATAACCCCTAGTTACCTCCTTACTAACATAGCCCATCATAGTCGTTCAAGAACCTCTGGGACAAAACAGGGTTGGGTTGCATGGATAGGCTTCTAATGACCCTGGTGGTCTTTAGCCTAGTATGAACCAATGAACCTATGAAATGGGGCTTATCTGAGCAGTAAGCTGGAAAAATCAGCACTGGATCTTGTGATGAGTGTGGCACTGCCAGCCCAGCTATCTGGAATTTTGTAAATAATCATAAATCATTTGTGAATAGTAATATGATTCATGTGCTTGACTTACAAATATAAGAGAACTATACAAAATGCCCAGACTTTCTCTGAGATAGTTCTTAAATTAGCAATACGCATTGCTGCTGTGTTAGCTAGGATGACAGGTTCACTTCCCAGGCTAACAGAGACTAACACCTCTGTGTTAAAAATAATTATCTATCAGATATGAAGCTGCTAGGAAGTCACAGAGCAATAAAATCAATTTACATTTTAAACCTAGTAATTATTTCTGTTTCAAGACAATAGCAAAACCTCTAGCTCTAGACATTGTGTCTGCTTGCTGCACTGAAACTGTGATAACAGAATCATAAAACAATTTCCACTTATTTTTTTTGAGGGTTTGCAAGGTAACTCTGTATGTTCCAGCTTCTACCATTAAAATATACATTTGCAAAGGTACATAGTTTATATACATTTCTGTTCTTAAATGTATATAAACTATGTACCTATGCAAATGTATGTTTTAATGGTAGAAGCTGGAACATACAGAGTTAACTTGCAAACTCTCAAAAATAAGTGGAAATTGTTTTACGATTCTGTTGTCTCAGTTTCAGTGCAGCAAGCAGACACATTCCTAGAGCTAGAGGTTCTCCTATGGTTTCAAAACAGAAATAATTACCAGGTATAAAATGTAAAGTGTTTTTATTCTCTGTGACTTTCTAGCAGCTGCCCATCTGAGACATAAGTATTTTTAATACAGAGGATTTAGTCTTTGTTAGCCTGGGAACTGAAGGCAGGTGACAAAGAGTAATGTCATCCTAGCTAACCTAGCAGTAATGTGTATTATTAATTTAAGAATGATCTCAAAGAGAAAGTATGGGCATTTTGTATTTGACTTTGGACCTGGAAACATCCTCACATCAGCACTTACCTTGCTAATTGTAAGTAACTAGATCACAGTAATTTTTCTTAGCAATAAATAGGAATATAGTAAGATTAGTTTAGATGTTTTCTGTATTTATTTGAGGCTGACCTGCAATGTTGTTTTAAAATATTTCCTATGATTCTGAACTCTGTAGTTACTGTGTTGAGTATTGTCTTGTTCTTTTATTATTTATTATTAAATATATTTAAACCTTTTAATTGTGGCTGGTTGTTTAGAGATATTTAAGCTCTTAGAGTACTTGCATATGTATTTGGTGACACTGTGTAGGCCACTCTAATAGTCTTGGTCTTGGTCACACTTACCATTTGGATAATAGTAAGATCACACAGTAGGATTGGTCACCCTTTGGAAAGAGCCTTATAATAGCTGATAAAGAGCTGGTTGAAGGCAGTGATAACTACCTTTTAGTCTGGACAGAAGGGAGCATAGCTAGTAAATCTGTACCAGCCTTTCCCAGGAGTGTGTGTGCGTTTGTATATAAATCAGATCTCAAAGTGTGTATGTCAGCTACTTTTTCAGGGACACAAAGCACTGGTTGGATAAAGAGGGTGCTGAAGGTTTTGGCTTGACCACTCAGCTGAGATCTTAAACCTATAGCTGTGCCAGTGGGGAGTCCTACTGGGGATCTGGAGAAAGAGACAGAAACCAGCCCCAGACTGACTGTGATCTCTGTGTGCTCTTAAGGGAAATTGCACTTTACTGTGTGTGTACATATCATCCTCCCAATGTGTGCATTTCTCACTGGTGCTAGTGGTGAGGATTGAGGCTCCTTGATTACTGGGCCACTGCAGGGGCTTCACATATTAATTGTTTGGCAGTGGTGGGATATCCACATCACATCTTAATTGGTTGACAGTGGTGAGTTAGCCACATCACATATTAACTGGCTTGTAGTGGTGTGGATATTGAATTCCTGTAGCCTGTGTACAGTGGTCACTGAATGTGTTTGTACTCTAAATTAGCCATACAGTGAACATTCAGAGTTCATATCACAATTGTTTTATTTCTTTTGTTAGCTTAGTTAGTTAGGGAGAACAGGCAAGCGTGTCAGCAGAGGAGTATGGCAAGCTGACAAGGAGCCAGTTGTCTGAGATGTGCCAGGGTAAATGACTAGTGCATGCCAATTTAACTAAAACAGACATGATTCCAGCTTTAGACACAGCTCATCACAGAATAGCAACCAGGAGGACAATCAGACTGGCTGTGGAGATGTACAACTCTCAGAAAATGGACAGCTCAACCTTTCCACAGAGGACTTAAAAGTCCATCTGGAGTTAAAGTGACTTGAGTTGGAGGCCCAGCGTTTGGAAACAGAAGCAAAATAGAGACTGAGACATCAGGAGTCTGAAGAGAATGAGAGGCAGAGGCAACATGAAAAGGAGATGCTGACTCTTCACCAGAGTCATGGACGCAATGGGGAAGGGAGTAACCAAACTCCAGAAGGAACAAAGGTCAGAAAATTTCTTCCACAATTTACAGAGGGGGATAATTTTGTTAGTTTCATTCATATGTTTGAGAGGGTATGTAAACAGTATAATGTTGACCAAAAGGTGGGAGAGCCAGTAAGTGGGAATGAGAAAATGCCAACAGTAGGTTGTCTCAAGAAAACAAGAGTATCAAACTACCACAAGAGGTTGTATCCTATCTTAGTTAATGGGAAAGAGGCCATGGCTAAGAGAGACACAGCCTCTGACCTAACCATTGTGAAGTCTGCAATAGTTACAGAGGAGCACTACTTGCTTGGACACTCTACTCCAGTCAGAGCTTTAGGAGGGACCCCACTTCAAATGCCATTGGCTAGGGTTCACCTTGACTGGGAAGGTGGAAAAGGAAAACAGCAAGTAGGTGCATTTGAGGATATCCCTGCAGATGTCCTGATAGGGAATGATTTTAATAATGCAGTACCCTGTGTGCACGCAGTTACACGTAGTCAGGCTTGAAGACAAGCATGTCCATCTGGTAGCCTGGGTAAGACCCAGACAGACTGCACATTTGTAGCCAGGACTGATGAGGGGGTTTCTTCAGTGAGGAAGCTACCCGTAGCAGTGGGACTGAAGGTGAGCCACAGCTGCTTGTGGGTACTGATTTTCCCTTGGACAGAGTGACTGCAAGGGCAGAGGTGAGTAGTAGTACGCAGGCTGACAGTAAGGTATCACTGTCACAGGATACCAGACCTCCTGTGGAAGGGGAGCTAAGAAGGGTTACAAAGAGAGAGTTGAGACAGGCTCAGCTCTCAGACCCTGCATTACAAGACCTGAGGGAGGTAGCTAGTGAGGCATCTGATTCTCAAGGGAAGGGGGAATCTGTATACTGGGACAAAGGGTTACTGTATAGAGAGTGGACTCCTGAGGGATGTTTAGAGTGTGAGAGAATACAGCAGTTGGTTGTGCCCAGAGCCTACCATCTGGCACTTCTAGCCATAGCCCATGATATTCCCTTTGTAGGTCATATGGGCATAAAACCTACAAAGAGATGTATTATGCAGAACTTCTATTGGCCTGGGATTTCCAAAGATGTAGCAGGGTACTGCAGGACCTGTAAGCAGTGCCAAAATGTAGGCAAGGTAGGAGACAAGGTAAAAGCTCCTTTAATGCCTTTGCCTGTCATTAAGAAGCCATTTCAGAGGGTAGCTATGGATATTGTGATGCCTCTGAGCACCCCAAGGTTCACAGGGAAAATGTATATCCTAGTGGTAGTAGATTATGCTACCAGATACCCTGAGGCAGTGTCTCAGTCCTCCATCAAGGCAAAAAAGGTGGCAAATGCTTTGTTAAAAATTTTCAGCAGGGTAGGTTTCCCAAAAGAAATACTGACAGAGGTGCCAATTACATGCCAAACCTGCTGGCTTGTCTGTGGAAGTACTGTGGAGTGAAGCACCTAAAGACCACCCCCTACCATCCCCAAACTAATGGTGTTGACAGGTTAAACTCTAGACTCAAGACAATGTTATGGGCATTTGCAGACCAGTTTAAGAGGGAGTGGGAAAATATCTGCCCCATTTGTTGTTTGCGTACAGAGAGGTTCCTCAGGAATCCGCAGGTTTTTCACATTTTGAATTGCTGTATGGGCATAGGGTGAGGGGACCTCTAGGTTTGATTTGAGATGAGAGGGAGTGTGTGAATCCCACAAGGAGTCTGTTGTGGCATATCTCCTAAACCTCAGAACAAGGCTCAGGGAGATCATGGGCTTGGCCAGGAGAACCTGGCAAAAGCCCAACAGCAGAAAAATGTCTGGTATGACAGGAATGCTCAAGCTAGGGAGTATGCTGTAGGGCAGCAGCTAATGGTTCTTATTCCTGTCAGACACAACAAGCTGCAGGCAGCCTGGGAAGGACCTTACAAGGTGGTAAGGAAGGTCAGTGATGTTAACTATGTAGTAAAACTGCTAGGCAGGAGGCAGGGGCACAAATTGTACCATGTTAACATGATAAAATCTTACCATGATTTGGCGGCCCTTGTGCTGACTATTTGCAGTACAAGGCAGGAGGATTCTTGAGGGGGATCTATTGCTACAGGGAACCAGCCAGGAAAATCCCAAATTACTTTGGTGGAGCCTAGGTTTGCAAGTATATGAAATGACAGTGCAGCACTGCAGTGAGGTTAGCAATGCTAACACAGATGGACTCTCAAGACAGGGAATGGGGTAGTGTATTCCCAAATAGGTTCACTGTCTCAAGCAACGTTTGAGTTCTCATGGGAGGGGGGATTGTTACACTGCCAGCCCAGCTATCTGGAATTTTGTAAATAATCATAGGTCATTTGTGAATAGTAATATGATTCATATGCTTGTCTTACAAATATAAGAAAACTATATGTTATGTATATGTTAAACTACCGGTGCAGACTAATTACTACATTTAAAATGTAAAGTGTTTTTATTGCTCTGTGAATTCCTAGCAGCTGCACGTCTGAGAGATAAGTATTTTTAACAGAGGTGTTAGTCTCTGCTAGCCTGGGAACTGAAGGCAGGTGACAAAGAGTAATGTCATCTTAGCTAACCCAGCAGTAATGTGCATTATTAATTTAAGAACTATCTCAAAGAGAAAATCTGGGCATTTTGTATTTGTCTTTGGACCTGGAAATATCCTCACATCAGCACTTGCCTTGTTAATGGTAAGTAACTATATTACAGTAACTTCACTTAGAGATAGATAGGAATATAGTAAGATTAGTTTAGATGTTTTCTGTATTTATTTGAGACTGTCCTGCAATGTTGTTTTAAAATAGTTCCTGTGATTTTGAACTCTGTAGTTACTGTGTTGTTTGAGCATTGTCCTGTTCTTTTATTATTTATTAATTATATTTAAACCTTTTAGTTGTGGCTGGTTTGTTTAGCAATATTTAATCTCTTAGAGTACTTACATATGTATTTGGTGACACTGTATAGGTTATTCTAATAACCTTGGTCTTGGTCACACTTACCATTTAGATAATAGTAACATCACACAGTAAGATTTGTCACCCTTTGGGAAGGGCCTTATAGTAGCTGATAAAGAGCTGGTTGGTGGCAGTGATAACTACCTTTTAGTCTGGGCAGAAAGGGACATAGCTAGTAAACCTATGCCAGCCTTTCCTAGGAGTATGTGTATGTTTGTATATAAATCAGATCTCAAAGTGTTTTTGTCAGCTACTTGGGCAGAGGCATGAAGTACTGGTTGGACAGAGAGGGTAATGAAGTTTTTGGATGTACCACTCGACTGTGATCTTAACCTTATTGCTGTGCCAGTGGGGAGTCTTATGGGGGATCTGGAGAAAGAGGCAGAAATCAGTCCCAGACTGACTGTGATCTCTGTGTGTTCTTAAGGGAAATTGCACTTTACTGTGTGTACTTGTCGTCCTCCCAATGTGTACATCTTCACTGGTGCTAGCAGTGATGATTAAGGCTGCTTGATTACTAGGCCAGTGCAGGGGCATCACAAAGAGTTAGAAAATGTCTTCTTTGGATGGTAGAAAAAGACTGAACACTCACTTCCTGTGACAGGTGAAGGCTTCCCTTTCAGGATATGCTCAGTCAATCAGCTGCCACGAGAAAAGAGAGGAGAGTTTGAGCTTTTGAAACCTCATCAGTACTAGGTTAACTGGGCAGATAACTCAAAAATGCCACTGAGGCAGTGTGAATGATGAACATCTACTGGAAACATTTTCCTGTAATAGTGCTTTTGTGTTAAGAAAATTGTTACAGTCTACTTTAACTAGACATATATACCTTGTTTTAGAATTATCAGAACTGTCTTTATCTGGAATCACTGATGTACACAGCTAAGTCTTTTTCAACAAAATGCCTGTCAGGCAAAATGAAGCCTACCTACATGTCTAAAACGTAAAGAAGTTTAATTTTGTGAATATTCCAGCTGAACATTTCCTTGATTATGTTAAAATCTAATATTTCAAGACACATTATTTATCTAATATTTCAAGACGCATTATTTTTCCTTAACAAGCTCTTTTATATGGACATCCTCAGTCTTTGCCTCCTTTAGTATTAGTTTTATATGACTGGGATATTAAGTTCAGATTCAGTTCCAGAAATGAATTAAAAATGATTATCCACAGCAAAGGTGTGTCGTCTACAACCAAAGGGCATTATATTTACTGCTGCAAAATAAGTCCTTGCCAATACAATTTCCATAACCATACAGAGCTCTGTATAAATGCTTTGTTTTACAATCCACTCAGTTCAAGAACCTTATTATTAATGTTAATTTCACATCCATTCGCATAAGCCATCAGTGGTTCCAGCTGAAGACAGATCTGAAAATTCCAAAACAAGCCAACATTCTGTTCATCAGAGACTCCATTGTGAGGCATACTGATGGTCCCTCTCACCAGACTGAGTAAGGAAAAAGTCACAGTCTGTTGCTTATCAGGGGCCAGGATCCACCACACTATGCATGCACCCAGGTCAATGGACCACAAGTACCAGTATAACTCAGTCATAGCCCACATGGGTATAAATGACCTGAGAAACACCTCCCTATATGAAGAGCTACATCAATGAGATCTCAGAATATATGTCCCAGCCTGGTATTAGCTTAGCTTTGAGCAACATTTTACCTTCTCCGAGGATAATCCCATACTACAAACAGAAGATGACTGACTTTAATAATTGGTTTAGTTTCTGGTGTCATTCTAAGGGGTGCAAAATTTGTCAACATAGAAGGAGATAGTCAACAGACCATGCTGTTTTGCCAGTGATAGTCTGCACCTCTCCCTCTAGGTTTTCAAATGTTAACTAAAACATTGTCCTCCCCCCATAGTGCCTTCTTAGTCAATGCCAAACTGAAAGTACTTCCAAAATAGCAAATCAAAACCAAGAAAATCTAAAGGTGTTACTGCTCAATACTAGGAGTCTAAACAAAAAACTCCACTCCCTACAATCTCTCCTCACCCTACAGAATATTAACATCTTTGCAGTCACTGAGACATGGTTTAAAGCCATGAAGAGCACACCATCAGTGAAAGGCTATAATGCCTTCCGCACATTTAAACTAGCTACTAAACAGACAGGTACTAAAGATGGAGGTGTCTTGATTTACATCAAAAAGAAATATACCTCAAAGTAGGTCCAACAAGATAATGCACTTGAGCTTCTTCATGTTCAAATCACCACAGGAAAAATCCAATACCACTTCCTTGCAAGCTATAGGTTCCCTCTATGACCCAAGAAACCCTTACCATTTATTTAAGCTTATTGGAAACACTCACCATAGAACTCAAGACTATATTCATAGGTGACTTTAATTACACCAATATTAACTGCGAATCATATATGACACCAAACGTATAGGTACATAGATTCCTGGATTTCTTAAACACAAACTCCCTAGACTGGATTGTCAATATACCAAACAGGGGTGCAAACGCTGTTCACAGCAACCTTATGAGAGCATGTTAATGTTTGCATAGAGGTAGCTCTAACCACTAGGAAGAAGTACAAAACTAACTCAAACATCAAGCCACCCTGGTGAAACAACATCAATAGGCTGCATAATGGAAGGAAGAAAACTATGACAAAATTAGGAAGTGCAGATACCAAGAGGATAAAAACTAAACAAACAACTCGGATGACAAATAAAGTCTACCAAAACAAAATCGGAAGTGAATTTAACCTTCCTGACCAAGAACAATCACAAGACATTCTCTAGCTATCTTCCACAATCAGAAAGGCAATACACAATTGTGCGTAGTGCTCATTGTTAATGGAGCCCTCGATACTGAGCCAGAAGGCATAGCAAACCTACTGGCTGACAAATTCAGCTCTGATACCCCTCTCTCTCCTTCCCTCAGGAAATACCATCATATATAACTATCTCTGCTATCAACAGGGAACAGGGAACAGGTCCTTAATGCTCTCTTTAAGGCCAGGATCACTACATCAATGGGCCCAGACAATATCTCAGGTTGCCTTCTAAATAGCATGAAACATGACCTATCAGGACCTCTGGAATTGTTATTTAACTGTAGCTTCCAAAACACTCTGTGCCTCACAAATGGAGAACAGCAACAGTCATCCTTGTACACAAAGGTGGGCCATCTAGAGACCTTGGAAACTACAGACGTAGAAGTCTCACTACTCTCATATGCAAAGCCATGGAAAGAATCATCATGAAAATTATCAATAATGAAATAGGAAACCTCCAGACACTGGATCCAACCAAATTTGTTTTCGTCAAGCGCAGGTCATGCCTATTCAATGTGGTGGACTTCTTTGATAAGATCACCAAAGCACTGAATGAGGGCAAAATTGTTCACACTGCCTACCTTGACTTGGCCAAGGCATTTGACACAATACCCCATATGGGCATTGTTAACAAACTGAAGAGGTTAGGTAAAAACCCTTATGTCACCCATTGGATACCCTGATGGCTCACAAACAGTACCACCTTTAAACCAGTCATAAGCAGAGTCCCTCAGGACTGGTCCCGGATCTGCTCCTTTTTGGCATTTATTTCTCTGAAGTCAAGACAAATGTCTGTGGCCTCTGGCTGACTAAATTTGCAGAAGATTGCAAATTAGGAGCAGTCATACAATCCCTCACTGACACAAAGGCTCTACTCCTACGAGTTTGCTGAGAATTTTGTCATTGTATAAGAGCCTGCAGTCACTACATCTAACCTCGCTCCTGCAGCAGCTCTACCACTAAGTCCTACTTCTGCAAGTTTACTGAGAATTTTGCCATTGTATAATAGACTGTGGTCACTACATCTGACCTCAATACTGCAGGAGGTCTGCCACCAGGCCCTACTCTTACATGTTTACCGAGAATTTTGTCATTGTATAATTTAAGCACATTTATCATGAAGAACCTTACTGTGCATTAAGTTTAATCAGTTAAACACATGCCTGCTTTGTGATTGAAAGTCTCTGTGAAACAATATGTGCAGTCTAAGGCCCGCTTACTAAGCTGCACCCGGTCTCCTTTTTCTTGACCAGTAGACTATACTGCATATGCCGGGTATTTCAGCTGAGAAAATGATAGAAAACCTGTTTGACTTTGCATCTCTTTGTTAATTGCTTTGTATTGGCTATAAACTGATAACTCTTAGCTATAATTTGACCTGAGGGTGGAAAGCCTGCTCCACTTCTCCCCCCCTACCCCCAAATTCCCACCCACTCCCTGTAACTCTAACATTATATTTATTTATTTACTTATTTAATTGACATCTGTTGACTGGGTTAGTCCAACTAGGCATCAGCCCTTTTTCAGCAGAGGTCCGAGGAGAAAAGCTCCAGTTGTATACCTCAAAAAGATACAAGCATGAAATACTATGACATAAAAAACAGAAAATAAAAGTGATTACATACAAATTACATACAATAATTTAACAAGAAATACTTTCTACGTACACATTTCACTTGTGACTCAATCAAAAACCTTCCCCAAATGACCCTGCTACTTCTTTACATGCACTTATGTTTCATGTTTCCAACTTTCCTATTTCCATTTAAATTTTAGCCCCATTCCCAGCTATCCTTCTTCCTCCTATACTGCTTTGCACTAAACCCATTCATAATCACAACCCTCCCAATGTCTACCTATCTGTTACACATTGTATATTTTACTTTCTTCAATTAAAACCTAATTTCTTCTTATTTTAACTACACCATTATACTCTAGCCTTTCATACCTCTCTACTCCTTACATTCCAGAGGAGATACCAGGACAACCTAACTCTCTTCTTTTATAGAAAATACTTCCCTCCTTACCTATCCTCTACCAGCTTTCAGAATCCACAATCACTGAATCTCCTACTGCCCTGCACTTTCTTGTTTTCCTTCTTCACTGATACTTCCTCACTGCCTGACATCTATAAAATACAGATTCCTGTACTGAATTATGCTACTTTTCAGCTTATCCTCTGTTCTTCTCCTCCTACTGTGCCATCTTTCATCCTACCATGACTAGTAATATGTCTCAGCATCCCTCAAAATATTTCCCCACCACTTATCCATACTTCCTCGTTACACACTCCAAATATCAACCAAACCTTTTTAATATTGCCCCTTACCTTTATTCCAAATATAGACTGATTAACTGTACCAGCTCAAACCAAAACAAAATTAAGTGCAAGAATCCTCTCCAAAAAACAAGCATACATGGTTTCCCAATATACTAAAATCCTTCTTGGAGGAGATATACACGCTAATTCTGGCCCCACCTATTACAAAGAACACAAAGATAATTCTTTCCCACATTCTTCTCCAACCCAAAAATAGCCAGTCCCCAACCCTGGTGATCTAATTTTTGCTGTAATAAGTGTTAGAAGCATAAGTAACAAAACTGCTGAACTATGTGGCTGGATTACCCACCTGACATTCTCACTGTAACTGAAACCTGGCTTAAACCCAGAATAAATGACTCTGTAGTTATACCACCTGGCTACAACATCATCCATAATGACCATATAAACAGGAAAGATGGTGGAGTTACATTTCCCCTTACAGCAAACCAATATTAAAAATCGGTTCAGCGGAGCTTCTTTTTGCTTGCCCCAAAATAAAATAAGTATAAACAAATATGTATTACTGTCCTTTACATCCCTCCTGGTGACAATACAGCTATACTGGAAGATATCCTATATTGAATATCCATAACATTGCCACAAGAAAAATACAGTTCCCTATTAAGTAAGCGAATGCTGTTTAATCGACAGCTAAATGTCAAAATGGCAAAACCCCAAAGACATGGAACAGCGATTTTTTTTCCTAGGGGAAAAAAAATCACTGGGCAATTTTCAGGACCTTGCCGTTACCTCCACTGTGGTGTGATCTCGGAGTTGGTATATTTAAGTAGGGGGAGTGTTGGGGGCACAGCCCCCCCCATCAGGGGATATGTGGGGCAAAGCCCCCCACTTTATGTTGTTTGTGGGATTTTTTTTTTTTTTTTTTTTGGACCAGCAATTTTTTTCCCTGGGAAAAAATAGCTGTTCTGTTTGTTCGGAATTTTGTGCTTTCATTTTCTTTGGGTCAATTATACAGCATTTGCTATTTTAAGCATTCACTGTTATAATATAGACCTGAAAAATACTATTAGGTGATGTGAATGTCAGTTGGTTGCACATAAATTCTGACTCTGCTACATATAGCATGAACTTACATGGTTTCACACAACTAACTAATAGCCTTACACATCAAAGCAAGATATCAAATCCCCTATTAGACTGGATCCGAGTATCAGACTCTAGCAAATACTCCACCACAGGTACAATGTCAGACTCTCTCAGTGACCATCTCCCAATCTACATGACCAGACATTTCAGACATAGTTAAACAGCATAGTTATAAAACAACATGCACCCTTTCCAATTTTAACCCAGACATGTTCATTATTACACTATCATCTATTAACTGAAACTTCCAAAATATCCTACCCCTTAGATGATGCTACAAATGAATTTGGTACTTTTCTAAATATCCTAAGTAGCTTTGCACCTCAAAGAAGGAAGAGACTAAAACAAACAATGCAATCTGGCTATCCAAAAAGAGTACAATGCTAATGGAGGATAGGGAAAAAAGCATGCAAAGAATGGCAAAAATATAAAATACATCAGTATCTTGAAAACTTTAGAATGCTTCAGAATTGTATTAAAAACAAATAATTGAAGACAAAAAACTATACTACAATAACTTTCAGAATAATACTAAACACCACCCTAAAAAGTTTTGGACATCCATTAAAGTAATCTTACATCCCAGCCAAAAATTCAGTCTAAACCCCTGTCCCAATAACTCACCACTTAAAACTGCAATACAGTTCAACTCTTATTTTATGGATAGTATAGCATCTCTAACCAAGGATTACTCAAAAGCTAATCACAACCCTGACCAACAGCTACATATCACCACATCCACTTTCACCTTAAAACCTGTGCCCACATCATATATAAAACTACACTTAAACAAACTTAAACCATGCTTTTTTTCTTCGGCTGATGATCTTCCAACTGAGTACCTAAAAATGGCAGCCAATAGCATTGACTATCCTGCCTCAGTCCTTATAAATAGGCCAGTCCAGGAATCCCAAACACCAACTTTAGACTGGTTTACTATCAAAATCTGGAAAATCAAAACAATGTTCTACTTTTTGATAATTCATTACCGAATTTGGTAATACAGAATTGCCAAAATATCAGAAATGGTAACCATGAAATCAACATTCGCACACCAGAAGTTCCAATGTCAAAATTCTGTGTTACCGGTAATGAATTTGCAGAGAGGCAAGCCCCTCTGTGCCCCCCACATCCCATGCATATTATATATTCCAACTCTGAGATTGCACTACAGTGAGGAAAAGGGGTACATTTCCTGATCCCCATTGTAATGCGATCTGTTATCAGAATGTCAATCCCATATTAGTGAATGCACACAACCATTCACTAATGAGGATTCAAACATTTCCAGGTCAGCATTACGGAAACTGGAAAACACACTTTCAACCATCCCAGTTTCGCATAAATGACTTTCCATATTTTGATACTAAACCCTTTAGACCTATAGCAATCTTATCATAAACAATTGCTAGACTATCTCCTGCAGGAAGAACTTCTATTCCATGTACAACATGGCTTCCATCCTTCCTATAGTACTAGCACTGCCCTTCTAACCTGTATAGATGCTGTTAATAAAGCTAGAGATAACAGCAAACTAATCTTCCTTATTTCTAGACTTGTCTAAAGCCTTTGACACAGTTTGTCATAGCAAACTTCTACTTCAGAAGTCCTCACTAGGCCTCTCTCAGCCTACCCTTCTGTGGTTC
Organism: Protopterus annectens; assembly: GCF_019279795.1. NCBI lineage: Eukaryota > Metazoa > Chordata > Ceratodontiformes > Protopteridae > Protopterus > Protopterus annectens. Next base: position 1,303,075,545 of record NC_056737.1, on the reverse strand, counting down.
AAAAGCTACCTGCCCAATAGGTATCAGTTAGTAAAATGGCACTCCATGGTCTCTTCTTATCTCCCAGTCACCATCGGTGTACCACAAGGCTCTATCCTTGATCCACTCCTCTAACATTTTCACCAACACCCTCTATACAGCTGCACAACAGGCCACCCTAATACAATATGCAGTTGATTCCACTCTCATTTGTATATCTGACAACATGGTACCTCCAAAAAATTACTCAGGAAGTTTTAACAGCAAATGAAACATGGTTTCCTAATTTGCAACTCATGCTCAACCAAAAAAGAACAAACTACTACTTTTTTCTCCAAATCCCTCTCATGAAAAAGCAAAACGTAAAGTCCACTCTCTTGATAATGCAACCACTGAAGTCACTTTTCATAGTAAATTATTAAGGCTGATAGTGGATGATAAGCTTACATTTGACGTGCATCTACAAAACTGCATAAGAAAAACTCATCAAAAACTAGGGATGCTTTGCAGACCCAAAAACTTTCTCACAGATGCAACTTAAACTACACTTTTCACTACTTATCTCCTCCCCACACTTATTTATGGCACTCTCATCCTTACTAACTTCTAGGCTTCAAAAAACATCAAACTTGAACAATGGTATAACAAAGTTGCTAGATTTGCAGAAAATACCATACACTTGTGTTTCCCTCATTTCATATTGCAATTCCTGTTTGTATAAGACTAACTTACCTTTAATTTCTTTACAAGCTGTGCAAAATTTCTATAAATATAAAAAAAAACACTTTCAGTTATGAGAAACGTCTCCGTACACTCCTTATATACCAACAAAACATGGCTGGGATGATAATTCCAAATGACTCAAATTGCTTTTAATGACTGACGATTTTTAAAAATCAATGACTGTTAGCGCTTTCATTTAACATAATATTAAACTTCATCAGACATTGACCATTCATTTCATTCACATTTAAATAGCACCAATATGCTATGAATAAATGTAAACAGGAGAATGCACTAGCTAAGCACACTATTTCTAATACAGAACATGCTTTTAAATTTATTATCATTGATCAAGCCAAGTATGATAGTAGGGGTGGCCCTAGACCACTCAAACTTGAAGAACTTGAATTAGCCTGGCAAGTGAGGCTGAATGCCTACAATTTTCCTGGGTTGAAGGACTCATGCTCAATTAGTAGCATTCTCAAACTAAAAAGCTTGCAGAGATTAGTCACATTTTGTTAAAAACATATTATTTCTGTCAATGGTTGGGTTATACAAAATAACTTTCAATGTTTTTACCTTTGTGTATTGTGGTCACTGTCGTAGACATGTTTACATACTTTAATGTGTTTATATACTTTAATGTTGTTTTATTACTGGTTATAAGTAGCTGTCACTTTAATTTTAAAGTGTGTTTGCTTAAGTAGAACAAAGTGATGCAATTGGTGAATGCTGATCACCTGTCTTACTTATAAGGAAGGTTTTTTATTGCTGTAACTGTTTCTGAAGAAGTTTGCTATCAGGCTGACGAAAAGTGCTTTAAATAGTGGAATAAATAGCGTTATTTGACTCTTCTCGGACTGTGTTGCTGGTTTTTCAAACCTGGTTTTGGATTTATTACATTTAAATAGCAGCTTATGTTTGATTGGTCCTCAACATACCCATCTAATTTGACATTATCTTAAAAACGCAGTTACACTATTAAAACACGTCATACTGTTTTACCTTAAATATTGCAACACATTGTTGATATTAACATAACACTATATATATATATATATATATATATATATATATATATATATTAATAAGGTTGTGGCATTTTATTCCATTCCATCTACTGACTGTTTTTACTTGGTTTCTTCGTGTTTTTGTGTTTTTATATATATATATATATATATATATATATATATATATATATATATATATATGTAAGACTAAACATTCCAACTTGCCTTTCTCAAGTGTTTTCTTTCTAATACTTTTAACTTGAGTATAGGTGTTATGGAACTACGTTCATTTATACCTGGCCAACTATCAGACTGTAACCTTACTTGCCATAATAACTTTTTCCTTTCTAAATGCAACATCCATGCAGTTTTTTCATCCATTTTCACACTATCAATAACCATGTATTTAAATTGATGATATAAAATATCATATACATGTTTCACTAAAGCATTACTAAAAGTCAGTTTCTTGATACCATATTCATGTTCATAAACTCTCTGGATGAACCGCCTTTCCGTTTTGCTGACATGAAAACGTGGACAAAACTCATGTTGCGATGTATACTACTGCCTTGGTGTTACAATTGTACTTCCCTTTTTTATTGTATGTTATATTCCTTATTGTAAACCTATTACCTATATTTATTTTCTAACACCATTTGCATGCCCCACATCTCATCATGCCTTTGTTGCCATGAAGTCCACCTTTTTCAGTAAATTCAAACAAATTCTTAAAACTCAACCCCCTATGAAATACAGCAGATGAATGTTCACCATCTTTTCTCTTATGTACAGGTCATCAGTTAAGATGGACCAATTTGTATTCAAAACCCATTTCAAACTTTTGTGATCCTCAGTATATGCTGTAACAAAAGCTCTGGAAAAGTTAGTATTATTTTTCACATGACCATCCTGTTGCATATTCAATATTTGGCTATGTGCATTCACCCTGATATTTCTAACTTCTGTACTGTTGTTATTAATCTCTTCGTCTAAATGGTCTCTATCCATATTATTACATACCAAAATTGGTTTAAAGTGACCACATTCAAGTGATAAGTTAACAGTGTATTGTATACCTCAGGATAAAAGTAATTTATTCATGGAACTCCTTGAATTAAGTTTGAACAACAATTTCATTCAGTTTAATGGTCAGTATTATATTCTGCATGTCCTCCCCGCAGTCGAGTGGCCTCCGAAAGACATGTGTGAATGGGCATGCCTTCGCTGAAGGTTGGGCGTCGGGCTGGCAACTCGGCAGCGTAAAAATTGACTGCCAATCATTAGCGGACCGGAGTTCCACTGTGATGACCCCTAACCAGGAAAAGCCGAAAAGACAAACCAACATTATTTACAAAAAAAAGGAATTGTGATGTGTTCCCCATGTATGGGTGCATATGTCGATATGGTTATGGCATATTTATTTAGATGTTCATCTACCCAAAGATAGATTTAGAGCACAATATATTTCACATATTCATAGGAAAGATACATATTCTGACAGCTTCCTCCATTATACTAGTTCACATCCTGACCATCAGAAATAATCAGTGGTCAAAGGGCAGCTCGAATGATCACAACACAAATGGATTTTTTGGAAGAATGTGAAAACCTGCAACTCATGTTTCAGAAAAGAGCATATCCTGATAGGTTAATAGATGAACTAATAGATGAGGTTAGAAGAAAAAGGGAATGTGGTCACTTTAAACCAATTTTGGTATGTATGGATCATTTAGACCAAGAGATTAATAACAATAGTACAGAAGTTGGAAATATCAGGATGAATGCACATAGCCAAACATTGAATATGCAACAGAACGGTCATGTGAAAAATAAAACTAACTTTTACAGAGCTTTTGTTACAGCATATACTGTGGATCACAAAAGTTTGAAATGGGTTTTGAATACAACTTGGTCCATCTTAACTGATGACCTGTACATAAGAGAAAAGATATTGAACATCCATGTGTTGTATTTCATAGGGGGCTGAGTTTTAAGAATTTGTTTGAATTTACTGAAAAACGTGGACTTCATGGCAACAAAGGCATGATGAAATGTGGGGCATGCAAATGGTGTTCGAAAATAAATATAGGTAACAGGTTTACAATAAGGAATATAACATACAATATAAAAGGGAAGTACAATTGTAACATCAAGGCAGTAGTATAGATCACAACATGTGCGTTTTGTCCAAGTTTTATATAGGCAAAACGGAAAGGCGGTTTCATCCAGAGAGTTTATGAACACGAATATGGTATCAAGAAACTGAATTTTAGTAATGTTTTAGTAAAACATGTATAAGATAATTTAAATCATCAGTTTAAATACACGGTTATTGATAGTGTGAAAATGGATGAAAAAATAGCATGGATGTTGCATTTAGAAAGGAAAGAGTTATTATGGTAAGTAAGGTTACAGGCTGATAGCTGGCCAGGTATAAATGAACGTAGTTCCATAACACCTATGCTCATGTTAAAAGCATTATAAAGAAAGAAGTTGTGAAAGGCAAGGTGGAATGTTTAGTCTTTTATATATATTTTTTCTAGTGTCATGTTAATATCAACAATGTTTTGCAATATTTAAGGTAAAACAGTATCGTGTTTTAATAGTGTAATTGTGTTTTTAAAATAATGTCAAATTAGGTGGGTATGCTGAGGACCAATCAAAAGTAAGCTGCTGTTATTTAATGCGAATGAAATGAATGGTCAATGTCTGATGAAGTTTAATATTATGCTAAATGAAAGCGCTAACAGTCATTAATTTTTAAAAATCGTCAATCATTAAAAGCAATTGGAGTCATCTGGAATTATCATACGAGTCGTGCTTTATTTGGTATATAAGGCATGAACTGAGCCATTTCTCATAGCCGAAAGTGGTTATTTAGTTTGTTTTTTCATTGCTTTGTTCAGTAATTTCTATAAATATCAAATGATTGTCATATAACCTGTATTGATTCTTAACTAATACCTTTATGTTAACATTAATCTGTTAGAATTATTTTGAAGATTGTAAAATTATTGTTCTTAAAATGTTTTATAATACTATGGAGCTTTTTTCCCCCTGGTCCTCCACTGAAAATGGGCTTCAGCTTAGTCTGACTTTCCCAGTAATAAAATGTCAATTAATAAATAAATAAATGTTCTCCAAGAAGTGCTGACACGGACAAATAACTAATATCACAGCCATGGACTAAAACAAAATGCCAAGAAACGCATAATCGTATCCTCTGGGAAGTCATCCACTCCTGGTAACTATCATACTGACAACACACTCCAGAATTTCTAAAAACTTAAACCTTACTTTTGATATAAATAGGACCTGCTAGAGAGACTGATATGTATCCCAGAGACTTTCGCTTTTCGGGCACAGGTTCCCCATCCATGTGAAGCAGAGTTCCTCCCTACCCAGTTCAAATGTAACTTGGACAATTGGATAGGAAACAGGAAATTCATCACTTGTTTGGCATCTATGTCTCTAATGGACACAGGCAACATGTAAATGGTTCATCTTGCAGCCCCTGCTTGTAAAAAGTTTCATCTTTGAAGTCACAAGTCCTTGTTTACACTTATTAAAGGTACCAGGACTTTGAAGAGGTTTGGAATGCATGCCTAGGCTTAAAAAGGCCATTGTGGTCATTAACCTAGTAAACACCTATGAACATATAAACTGCCAAAATTAGAATGATGTCATCATTCACCATACAAGATACAACTAGCTTTGGCATTTCTCTCATATATCAGAATAAAACTGAAGGGTTAGTAAAACTGGCATCATGCAAAACAACTTCTAGATGTCAGTGGTTACAGCTACAGTAAAATAAAGCAAAAATGTCCTAATGACTGAAATAGGATAAACTCCACCTTGTTTAAAATTAGTTTCTGAAACCTTACTCTCAGTGAGTATCAGGATAGGGTCTGATTCTTGTATGACCCTGATTAGGATTATGCTGCTAGTTAGAGAAAGAATGAATGAATAAATATTGCTGCCTCCAAACCACTTTAATTACTTAAAAGACAAGCTTTTGAACATCATGTTCTTTGCCAAGCCACACAAAACAGAACTCAGCAAAGCCAGCACACTTTGATGAACCATTTTATTAAAACAAGATACGTATGAAAGCTAATTTAAGTTTTCTTCTAGGTCTAAGCTTGAGTAATGGCTTCACAGAGAACTTGCTATAAACATTCTTCATTTGCTTAGCTTCCAACAGCACTTGTCATCTGCTTTTTATATAAATACTATCAGCATAGTTTCCTCCTTGCATACCAGCTAGTAATTGTTACATGACCTAGAATTAAAACTACATGCAGATCTGTGACGTGTTCCTGTCTTCATACAGCAACTCTTTTCAGAAGCAGTGTCATGATGCTGTACTACATACTGGTGTTATTTTTATTTTGTCACTAGAATTATGATCATATTCCCGATTATCAGTCAACAGATTGTCCATGCCTGAAGTTTTGAAACATTTCATTGGCTACCTCAGATATGATTATGGTGAGTATAGGATATCTTGTTTGAACTATGCTTATGCTTTTTATGCACATGTTGTGTTGTCTGTTACTAATTTACATACATACTTTTCCATGCATCTGGATGTTCTTAGTAACTGGGAATACTGGCAACCTTCCCCTTCTTTGTATGGTCTTACTGTAATCAAAGTGACTAAAGGGTTTAGTACCTTATTTAGCATTCAAAACTGCACTTTTACATGATATATTCAGGTGGTTACAATTTAGAAGTTGCAGTACAGTGAGACATAATGTTTTACATTCATTTAGCTTAAGCCACAAGCTAGTCTACACTATACCCCCCACCTTTGATTTAGTAGTTTTAATTTCAGATAAAATCAATGTTTAAGTTCTTTGTTAGAGCTTACGTAGATAATTATGACTGTACAAACTCACCGACTGAAAAAGCTGCAGTAAGATGGTTAGGGTCACAAGGGTGTAATACATGGGGCAGACATGGTAAATTAAGTTTGCTTTCTCAATGTCACATTTGTACACTAACAATGTTTAGTGATTGTGTTTTACTCAAAGGCATAGTTCAGCATTGACTGCTTTAGTAATTTGCTGTTTTAGAAATAACTACAGATTACTTATTATAGTTAATTATTAGTGACCAACATGTCTCATTAAAAAAATACCAATAATGCCAATTGGCCTCATACAGATATTTGATAAATACAGATTGATCCAATGGACCTATCTACACTGGGCTGGAAGTGATTTAATCTGTACATTTTGAAGCAAAGTCATTAAAAGATTATAAGTACAGCTTTCCCCACCAAAACTAAATATTTGTGACTGGCATTGAGTCATGGTACAACTGAAGTCCTCTTCTTTTACTCTGCTGTTCCTAGAAGAATTACAATCACATATCCTTCAAAAAAAAGTCTCTAAAATAGCATCTGTTAGCCCTATGGCAATGTACACGTGGCTATGACTACAGAGCATATTCCCTCACCTGATCATAGGTTCATATTAAGCTAACTGCCCTTGTGAGCCATTTTAAGCCTTGCCAATAATCCCTTGTGAGACTCAAACCCTGCACTTTGTGTTTGTAAGGCAAACACCTTAACCATTAGGCTACCTTCCCAACCCCTCATTAACTTATTTCTCCCCTCTGCTTAACAGTTATGCGACTATCTCTTGCTGTCTTTACTCTACAGTATCCAAAGCAGATAATGTATTGCACTTTATATATTTTGTATATAATGTATGCTGCGTTTGTTACTCTAGCTAGAAATTTATGATGATTGTATTTCTGTTTTTTTACGTTATCTCTCTATGTATGTAGAAAATGTGATTGTATTTAAATTTATTTTGTATGTGGAGCCTTTCTCCCTGGGCCTCCACTGAAAATGGGTACTTTTTGGCCCAGTGGACCATCCCGGTAAACAAATGTAAATAAATACTAAGTAAATAAATAAGAATTAGGGAGGCATTTTAATTTCCCTCATAAAGATGACTGCTTTGCTACGCCTGCTTAGCAGTGCATCATTTCTTTCCTCCTTTCACTAAGTGAGCTGACCAATTATATCACTATAGATGGCTATCAATCTTGTAGCTTTTATTTTATTTATATTTATTGGGTAGTACACTGATCAATACTGACCAATTTTAGGCTCATCCTGGGTGAAATACAACACATTTCATAAACAAAAAAGGCAGAAATGTAAGCAATTACAGAGCAGGTAAGATTAGTTATAGAGAAAAACAGTGTAAGTGCATTCTAGTAAACAAATACAGTGTGCAATATATACATTAGTTTCTAAATGGGGTAAATGGGGTCAACTTTAAGTAATTTTGAAGAGGAGGCATGGAAAAGGGACAGGGTAATATGATAGGTCATATTTCCTGTGTTGAATCAGGAGCATTTGGCTTGGCTGAAGAAATGCTTTTTGAGTTGCATTCTGAATTTGGTGTTAATTTCCTTTAGATCAATCTGGATAGCTTGCCAAAGACTAAGTGTCTAAGAGGTCAACCCCTGTGCAGTGCTGTGGAGTTTGATTCTAGGGGTAATGAGAGTTGCTGTGGCTTGGGAGTAGTGTCTCAGGTTCTATGAAGAGTTTTTTTTCCATGATATTTAGCTGCACAGGCAGGGAGTAAATGCCTGGAATTGATGTAGTTCATGCAATTTGGATCCTAACACTAGGTTAGATTTTTGTTTTATGAAGAGCCATTTGTCTTTTTACAGTGATTCTCACAGAGAGGTAAATTTGTAAAGAATCAGCAAATGCTATTGGAGATAGTGTGGAGTGACACTGTTTTTCTTGAAGGTGGATATGAAAATGAGTAGGCCATATTCTAGCTGAGAAAGAACTTCTTTGCCAATGGCTACTCTGAGTAGTTAAAGAAAAGGGGAGATTTGGCCCAGAAGAGGAATGAGTATTTTTTTTCTCACTGTAGGTAGAAATGGACTGATCAAGCCATAATCATATGTTTTTGAAGGTGAAGGCTGTTTATATGGTATGATTGTGTAATGCAAGGATAGTTAAAGTCAGTTGCTTGGTGAATTTTCTGTTGTGTTCCAAAAAAAGCACGGTTGCATTTGATCTGAGGTAGTTATAATTATTTGCTAACTGGAACACTGAAGAGGCATTATTTACTTTGTATGGAATATCTTGGTTCAAGATTTATCCTATGTTGCACAGCAAATGAAACTGGTGCTATTACACGAGCTGCTTGAAGTTTGCAACATGTCTTTCCTTGCTGGAAGCAAATATAAAATCTCCAATACTCTGCACTAATAATACTTGTTTTCTTCATTTTCTGAAGTTCCATTCCATTGTATCTGCCTTCCTTTTCCATGTGGTAAGGTCTCTGGGCACTATTTTTCTAATATTTGAAACATTCACCCAGTTAGTGCATGTGCTGGCTCAGTAGTAATATATTTGCCACATAGCTCCACGGATCTGAACATCAGTCCTGACCTTTGGTCACTATGAAGTCCACATGTTCTCCCATGTACCTATATGACACTTTCTGTGGAGATTATGGTTTCTCATCACCTCCCTAAAACATGATGTTAGACTAATTACTCTACACTGCCCATTAGATAAAGTGAGGGACATCACTCTAGTCCTTTTACTTTTTTTCAGAATGCATGTCTGGCTTTTTTTGGTCACTATCAATTTGATCCTCAGCTATATAGACTACTCCACAGAGTCCTCAAGCCATTTGAGTTTCAAACCACTGCTTTATACTATCCTCTGCTTATCCCTCAATCAAATGTAGTAAAACTAGTAAAAGTTCTTCAAAGACAAGCCAAAGTAGTCTAAAATCTCCTCCCCTAATTCCTGTGATTCTGGGCACGAAAATGCTTATAATTTTCCATCAGAAGCCACTTGCTCCTTAGCACTGTTGTACCTAGTCCTGCTGCCCCACTGCCATCTCCAGTGACTGTTACTTCATCTTCAGTAATGTCTTACAAACATCAGCCCCTCTGAAGACCTTTGTCATGGTGGCTGTTCTTCCACTGTTGTACTATTTGACATCAGCTAAAGTAGCACTAATATCCTCTATGATGTCATTCTTGCTATTAATGGTACCACCATCCACTCCTCCATTGTTGGAGTGGGTCTATATCACATAGTTGAAGTTTTGTAAGTTAGAACACCATATGTTCGAACTGATATGTTCAAACTTGCAAAACTTTGACTATGTAAAAAAAAACAAAAAAAACAAGGGAAAATGAAATAAAGGGTTGTAAACAGGGGAGCAAGCCCCCCTGCACCCCCCCCACATGGGGGGCTGTGCTCCCACACCCCCCGCTATTTAAATATACCAACTCCAAGACCGTGCTACAGTGCAGTAAATATTTCCATTTACTGCACTGTAGCACGGTCTCGGAGTTGGTATATTTAAAGAGCGGGAGGTGTGGGGGTGCAGGGGGACTTACCCCCCTACTTACAAGTGTCAGGTAAATTATTTCTTTTTTTTTTTTGCTTTCGAAGTATGACAACTTTGAATATATGGTCTCGACCATATAACGTTCAAAGTTGTCATATTCAACTATGTAATATAGACCCAGTGGAGCAGATACTGGAGTATCTTGTGCCAGGCCCCATGACCACCAAGTGCACTACTTTACTTATGCCATGAGTTCTGGCACTGACTGAAATACAAACTCCATATTAAGTTCCTCTTAATAAAGTCTTTCACCATATAGCAGACAATTACAGGAAAAGTACAGTTGTGTACACTTACCATAAATTTAGACGTTCGAGTGTATTCACTGTTGCAGTCATTACATTTAGGTAATCTACTGGCAGGTTGCCCTCAGTCGGACTGATTAACAATGTCTTGGGTCCTGCATCGGTTGCTGTCCCTTCTTCCATGATGTCAGGTCATCAGGGGTATAAAACATGCAGCTGATGCCATTACATCAGTTTTTCTTGCCCCAGATGTCAGGTGCCCCCCAAATGGGGAGCAAAAAATATATATATATATATATATATATATATATATATATATATATATATATATATATATATATATATATATATAGATATATATATATATAAAATTAAAAATAAACACAAAAAAATATACCTCCAAACAAAAACAAATACACCAAAAGGGCTTTTAAGCATAGTTAAAGAAAGTAGAAGTATAGTAATATAAAAACAGGGGGCTGGAGGGAGGGTAACCAGGATTGCAACAGTGAATACACTCGAACATCTACATTTATGGTAACTGTATCATGTTCTTTGTGTTTCACTGTTGCAGTCATTACATTTGGGTAGATTCCCAAAGATATGGTTGGGAGGATGGATTTATACAGCATTAGGACCAGCTATAAGGCCCTGCAGGACAGCAGTGGCAAAGCCAGCTCTGGATTTAGAGAAGAAAGGTAAATGGTAATGTTTGGTGAACGTATGACCTGAGCTCCAGGTAGCAGCTTCTAGAATGTCTCTGGTAGGAACACCTCTGAGAAAGGCTGTAGAAGTAGATGCAGCCCTGGTGGAATGAGATTTGATCACTTGGGGGATAGTTTTACCATGGTGCATATAGCAGAAATGAATGCAATGGCTAATCCATTTGGAAATAGTCTGCTTTGAAATAGCCTTTCCCTCTGCCCCTGCAGCAAATGCCACCAGTAGTTGTTCTGATTTTCTTAGAAAGTTTGTCCTGTTTAAGTAAAATCTAAGTTGTCTGTGTGCATCCAGTGAATGCAGAATCTGATCCCCCTTGTTCTGTGGATTGGGAAAGAAAGTTGGCAAATGAATGGTCTGATTAAGAGCCACACTGGATACCACCTTAGGCATGAAGGATGGATTGGTCCTGAGAGACACCCTGCCCGCATGAAAAATAATGAAATGCTCCACTGCCATAAGAGCCTGTAATTCGGAAATCCTTCTAGCTGAAGTTACTGCTAAAAGGAAAGCTGTTTTCCAGGAGAGAAATGTTAAGTCTGCAGTAGCAGCTGGCTCGAAAGGAGGGAGAGTGAGTTTTTCCAAAAAAAATTGAGGTCCCTGGCAGGGGTTGGAGCTCTCCTGGGTGATCTTAAGTCTTTAGCCCCTCTGAGATACTGCTTTAGCAGAGGAGGAGAGAAAAGGGGAGGTTCTGTGTTGTAATGAGCTAAAATGGCTGAGGCATGGATTTTTATGGAAGAAAAGGACAGGTCCTTGTGAAGCATCTTGGTTAAGTATTGTAAAATCTGAGGAATATTGGGCATTGCTGTGTTTATTCCTTGTGATTGATTCCAGGCACAGAATCTTTTCCATTTGTCAGCATAAGATTTTCTGGTACTAGGCCTTCTCGCCACCAAAATGACATCCATCACAGGTTTGCTGAGGGATGCTAAGGGTGAATTTAGTTGATTAGCCATGCTGCAAGATTCAAAGTTTGGAGATGAGTTTACAGATTTTGGTTGTTCTGCTGAGACAGTAAGTAAGGTGTCTGAGGCAGGTGCCATGGTGGAAGGTGTGACACATTGCGCAGGAGTGGGTACCAGTGTTGGCGGGGCCAGTCTGGAGCAATCAGAATCATTTTTGGTTTGTCCTGTTTGACTTTTAGTAGAACTTTGGCGAGCAGAGGCAGAGGGGGAAAAGCATAGACTGATAGGTTTTTCCAGCTGAATGATAGAGCATCCACTTTCCAGGCTTTTTTGTGATGAGTTCTTGTGCAGAATTTGTCCAACTGATAGATCTTTTTGCCTCACCCCAGAACTATGTCTGGACTCCCCCATTTGTGTGTCAACATGTTGAAAATCCGTGATTCCAGTTTACATTCATGTAGGTCCATGAGATTTCTGTTTAGTTCTTCTGCCAGAGTATTCAGCTTTCCTGGCAGGAATTGAGCTTGTAGTTGTATTTGGTAGGTCAAGGTCGTGTTCCACAATACCATGGCTAGTCTGCAAAGGGGGTAGGAGTGTGCACTCCCTGCTTGTTTATGTACCACATAACTGTGGTGTTGTCTGTCTTTATCATTAATTGTCCTGGATGAAGGTAGTCCTTGAAGGCTGTCAGAGCATTCTGTACAGTTAGCATCTCTTTCTTATTGATATGAAGGTGCATTTGATTTGGGCTCCATTTGCCCTGAATGCACTTCCCTGCCAGATGAGCCCCCCAAGCATAGTCTGATGTGTCTGTTGTTAGGGTTTGGGTGGCAGGGGGTGGAGTGAATGGCAGTCCCTTGTTTTGGTGGTAGGCCTCTGCCCACCATAGGAACTCTAGTTGCAGGCAAGGTATGATAGGAATCATTGTTTCCAAGCTGTGACAATACTGACTCCATAAATTTTTTAAGTAACGCTGAAGTTTCATCATATGCAGTCTTGCATATGGAATTAGAAGAATGCAGGAGGCCATGAACCCCAAGGCTTGCAGAATTTGCCTTGCAGATAGCAAGGTTTTTGTAGCTGCCTGTTTGAAGTAAGTTACCAAATGAATTTGCTTTTCTGGCATAAGGTAAGCCATCTGGGCAGTTGTATTCAAGCTTGCACCCAGGAATGTATTTTTTTGAGAGGGTACCAGTTGTGATTTCTTTTCATTTATGGTGTACCCTAGACATGTTAGAACCCTTTTTACAAACGCCAGATGCTTTAGAAGAATGTCCTTATTTTCTGCCTGAATTAGACAATCATCCAGGTATGGATATATTTGAATATTTCTTTGCCTGCAAAATGCAATTACTGGAGCCAGGCACTTTGTGAAGACCCTGGGCACAGTAGATAAGCCAAAGGGCAATGCACAGAACTGGTAATGCAAGTAGCCTGCTTTGAAGTGGAGGTATTTTCTGCAAGATTCCCTGAATGGGATATGCAGGTAAGCCTCTTTTAAGTCTAGAGTTACCAACCAGGCATCTTTGTCTAGCACAGGAAATAACTGTTGACGAGTCAGCATCTTGAATTTTGGAATGTCCAGAAATGTGTTTAGAGTAGAGAAGTCCAGAACTGGATGCTATGATTTGTCTTTTCTGGGTACCAGAAAAAAGTTTTTAATAGAAACCTTGTCCCTTTTCCTCTTCTGGTACTGGTTGAATAGCCCCCATGTTCATTAGGGACAGTACTTGTTTCTGGGGCTCTGACCATCCATTTGGGATTGGCAATGTGTGGAAATGAAATCTGTATCCCTGGGATTCTACATTTAAAACCCATTTGTCCTGAGTTATAATTTGCCAGTTTCTTGCATGAAGTGCCAGTTTTCCCCCCAAAGGGGCGGCTAAAAAGTAAGTGCTTGGTAATTGTAGAGGGAAGTCATTGAGACTGTTTACCATATGGAGGTGCCTTGTTGTTTCCAGATTTGGAGGTGGAGGCACCCCATTGCTTTGTTCTAAAAGTCCCTTGTGACTGAAACCTGGAGCCTTTGGAATGTCTAGGTTTGACTTGAGTGGCTCTCGAAGGAACTGGAAAGGACCAGTTCTTAGTAGGCCAGTGCCTACTAAATCTTGGAGGTTGTACTTGTAAAAAATCTTTCACAGTTTGCATAGATTTAGCTTTATCTTCCATCTTTTTTAAAACTTCTTCAGCCTTATTACCAAAGAGACGGTCTTGTTGTAAAGGACCATCCAACAATTTTGCTTTAACATGATCAGGCAGAGTTTGCTCATTGAGCCAAGCATGCCTTCTTAGCACAGACCCAGTTACAGCAGCCCTGTAAGAGGCCTCAAAAGAATCAAAACCACATTGCAAAGTATGTTTTCCAACTTGTTCAGCTGAATGCAATAAATCCTGTAAATTTTCCGCACAGTCAGAAATTAACATAATTTTCTGTTTAAGCAGTCCCATGATATGCTGTTGATATTTAAGCATATGAAATTGACATTTTAAAGCCCTTATTGCCAAGGTTGCAGAAGTGTAAACCTTCTTACCCCATCTATCCAACGCCCTGGAATCTCTATCAGAAGGGGTAGGATTTTTAGCAGTAGAGGCCTTAATGCCCTTGGGACCCTGAGAAATGGTTTCAGGATCAGCAATAGGATTTTTGAAAAGGAATTTGTGGGAGTCCGGAACTCTGTAGTATGTCTGGCTTACAAGGAGCTGGAGGCAGAGAATCAGGAGCCATACTATATTCTGAAAAACATCAACAATGTCTAGAACAGGAGGTATAGCCAAAGGCCTATGCTGAGGAAGAAGAAGAAAATCCCTAGGTCTCTTTTTAGATTCAGAGAAATCCTGACTTTCCCAGTGGAAATGTTCCCTTAAGGTATGTAAAGTTTCCCCAAAAGAAAAATCCTCAGGTGGAGAAGCAAAAGGAATGGAATCTTCTGTATCAGAGTCCTCATAAGTAAGCATAGACAAATCCTGTTCATTAGAAGAGTCAGAAGAAACATAATCCTGTTCAGAAGATTCATAATCAATGTCTTGCCTAGGCCTCTTAGAAGGAGGGGGTTTGCTACCCCTGATCAGAGTAATTAAATCTTCAGCCATTTTGATCATTTATTTAGGCATGCACATGTGGCCCAAGAGTTGTTTTTTTAGACATAGATTTAGATTTTGGCCTTAGTTTTTGAAGATGGTGTCGGTCTAATGTACAAATCTGTAGGCCTGAAAACACCCTCAGAAGCCAGTGCCTGCACAGCAGCTCCAGATCCATCTAAGGTAGAGACATCCGCGGGTTCCATAATTAAAGCATCTCGTGGCATACCGGACTCCGAATGGGTCTCAGTAGAGGCCTGCGAATCAGAAGTGGTGGGTATCAGGGGCTGCAAAAGCGCCTCACTGAGTACTGGCGAACTGGCGACTGGCTTAGGAGAAGCGTCGTCATCAGTTTTTGACCATGACCGCCTGTCTCTATCTTTTTTTATGTATTCCTGTAGTCGGATTGCTAACTGACGACATTTCTGTATAATTAAATCGTGAGCCAAAATATTTAGAAGCAAAAATATACCGACGTTTAATAGTGCATTGATTAAATTTAGCACAAAACCGACAGCAAGGTACATTGTGGTCAGGGCCTAGGCAAGGAATGCAGTACAAATGAAAATCCTTATGAGGTATTTGCTTCTCACAAGTAATGCAATTATTAACTTTTTCTGACATTGGTAAGGAGCAAGAAAAAGTTTCCCCAGTGGGTACTTAGCTTTTAGTTGAAAACTTTGGTTATGAAACTTGCGAACTGCTTCTGCTTTGGGCACCGCACGGCAAGAAAGATTGTTCTAATGGCGTCGGCTGCATGTTTTATACCCCTGATGACCTGACGTCATGGAAGAAGGGACAGCAACCAATGCAGGACCCAAGACTTTGTTAATCAGGCCAACTGAGGGCAACCTGCCAGCAGATTACCCAAATGTAATGACTGCAACAGTGAAACATGAAGAACATCCATATCTCTCCAAGTGGAAGGCCCCTTAAACTCTTTTACCTGAACCTGGTCTCTCCCATAGATCCTCATTTTAAATTTGGGGAAAGGGCTCCAACAGAGTATCTCAATGAAAAGGAAGGGATCAGCTCCCCTTCCCATCCAGATGGCCAAAAATATTGGGAATATTTATAAATGATAGCGCAGACAGGGCTATCCCTCTGATCACATTTCATTTCACATTGCAGAATCTTTTTCAAGCTTCTGTTTTACTACTCTGAATCCCTTTGACAGCCCTCCCCACCAAGGAGATATTTTAAAAAGATGTGACTGAGATAATGTAGAAAACCCAAGCACAGTACTACCTGTTAAAAAAGCCACTCAGCAAACCGTAGAAACTGGTTTATAACAAATTTATTAACGTAAAATAATAGTCATCCACAGTACTACCTGTGTCTTAGAAGATGGACCAGATTTTCCAGTCTACAACTGACTGTTCAGTTTGGAAACAGAATCGGGTCCCTATCAAATGATAGAAAGCTCATTTGATAGAAACTCATTTCACTGACATAATAAGATAGAAAGCTCAAAACGCTGAAAACTTATTTGTCTGAAACTCAAAACACTGAAAATGCTATATGGGGTTGGGGGGTGCGGGGGGCATAGTTTATGCAAATATTGTTTTCTCCAAAACAGTTATTCATTGTAGTTATAAGTATCCATGTGTAGGGTTTAAAATGTATGAAGCATGTGGGGGGCTGTGCCCCCCAACTATATATACTAACTCCAGGATCACACTACTGTGGGGAAAAGGGCATATAGCATTTTCATTGTTTTGAGTTTCAGTCAAATGAGTTTTCAGTGTTTTGAGCTTTCTATGTTTTGGTTTCAGCCAAATGATTTTCCATCAAATGAGTTTTCTATCATTTGATAGGGACCCACAGAATCCTCAACCAGATACTTCAACTTCCACTGTTGTCCTTCATAATGCTTAGATTCCTGATGTCCACTAGGCTAGGAGTCCAGAGGAAATGGCAGACTTGGAAGCACTTGTTCACGTCCACTTTATTCTTCCTGGCAATTAATTATTTAACTCATGTAGTGTACTTCCAAAGAGACATGGCAGATGAAGTAGTCAGGCATAGTAGAAAAGCTAAATAAACTGGGACTCAAAATAGTGGATTACCTCCAAGAAGACATCAGTCAGCAGTGGAGTCCCCTATGGTTCTGTGCTGGGACCTTTCCTATTTAACATCCACTTTTCTGAAGTAAAAGCCAATACCAAAGGCCTCTGGATGACCACATTTGCAGATGACTGTAAACTAGGGGCAGTCAATGTATCCCCAAATGACTTAACCATCCTACAGGAAGGTTTACTGCAAATAAAATAACTGGTGTCAAAAATCATGGTCTGAAACTAAATGCATTATTGTATCCTTTGGGAAGTCATCTACCCCAAAGAACTACCACATTAACAATAACTATCCCAGAGAACTACCACATTGACAATAACTCCCCTAACAGTTGACCAAATTGTTTGGGATTTGAGAACATATGAAGAGAGTTACCTAACTATTGAAAGAAAGTAACTCTATAATGCATAGCCTATAAAGAAAGTGATTGTTTCTAGATCTAATGATATCTTGTGCCCCTTTACTCATCCCTCATTAGGCCAGTCATTGAAAATAATGCCCCCTTTGGCATGTATCTGTCCAAACATATGCAACAACTTGTTTGCTTGGGAGAAACAGAGGTCCAGTTGGAGATGTGAGGGAACCCGTAGGAATGTTTGGCTCCAGAGAAGTTGGACAGTGGCTAGTACTTGAATCAAACACTGAGACTGGGATCTGGAAGTCACGTCACTGCATTAAGCATCCTCACATCTGTCAGACACCAGGGAAGCAGTCAACTCTTGTTTGATCACACTTTCCTTCAAGGTCCTCTCACCCCCAAAAATTCTTGATACCTATGTTACTTCATATAGGTTTTCTTGGATGATAAAGACTGTTCTGAACACATGGATGGCTCTTCCTACTCTTGCAAAAGGGTCTCCAGCTTTTTCTGTTTTAGCCAGGTAGTTGGACAATTGCTTACAAAAGGGTCTCAAGCTTTTTGTATGCCATTACAGGTAGATGGAGAGACCTGTCAACTTCTATGAGTTTTCCAAGTTGAACCCCCAAAATACAGCAATCTATCCAAAGACAGATTACTAAAACTTAGAATGCAAACCTTTGTAAAGAATGCAACAATCAGAAAGGCTTTTCATACCTGAATAAGGCATGTGCCTGAAACCAGAAAGAAGTTTCCCTGGGAATTGTTCTCTAGCAAAATGGCAGTAAAAACAGTAATCAGTTAAAAAACCAAAACAAACAAAAAACAATGGGACACTCAGCTTTCAAATTGTGTTACAGCTTGGAGCTCATGGGATGGGGGGAGGGGGGGACTGGCCTGGTGTGAACTTTCTTGACACCAGAGGTAAAAAACTGCAAAAAAAAAAGAAAGTTTTTTAAAATCTTAGATGCAGACTTATTTATTGTGGCAGGGCTAGCCACCCGGCAGTGTAAACCTACACTCTAGATTGCTGCTGTTGTAGTAACATCCTGACCAAATGTGCAAAAATGGGAAAAGGGGTTGTAGATGGATGGGCGGATGCAGCCTTATTTCCCAGCACTAGGAAGGGGGTCAGCCCATGTTACAATATCTGCAGAGCACTCAAGAGTATGGGCAGTTTAGCAGACATCACCTTTGCCTAATTCTCATGTGGCATGTCTACTACTGCAACAGTGGTTCATTGAAGAATTTCTGGACTGTGAAAGAACAGCTATGCAGGAAGGAAAGGGATGGAATGCCATACAGCTTGGGAAGATTGTATCAGCTGGTGATCTTAATACTTGTGGTATTAGTCCTAAAGAATATCAAGGATGACTATTCATTTTGGGTATATATTTTTGGTAAGTACATAGTTTTTATGTATTATAACTTGCTTATGTACTATTTAACTGATATGCACTTTTAACATATGTACATAAGCAGTATTTGCCAACTTAATCACCTATAGTGTATATGTACTTTGTCTTTCAGTAGTTTCTTCACAGAAATCTACAGAGATATCTAGCACCAAAACATCAATGTGGTTTCATTGTGTATCTCTAATATTACCACATTTCACAGTACTTTTACTTAGCTCATGATCACTGTTTTAGGAAATATACACACTTTTGATCTAAATTGTAGTCAAAAGAAAACAGCAAGGCTCTTACATGGTTAATAATACTGATTTTATAAATGCTATTTAATACTATTTAGTACATACCGCTTTAGCTATTTCCTTTGTATAAAAGCTTTCAATTCTTACAGTTTTACTGATGCTGTGAAGATGCGGGTACACTTAAAATGTTCAGTAAAATATGCACGTGTGAATTGTAATTATGTTATGAAATTACATGCCGAGTTATGCAGAGTGCCTCCTTGACTCTCTTCAAAATGAACCTTGACAATTGGATGGGAGAAACGAAATTCACCCCGGGGATCACGTCAGTCACCTGGCTAGACAGGGGTCCAGGGAAGTAAATAGTATGGGAAGAAATAGCCAGGGAATTATTATGGCTAGGCTTGTATAGGCCCTAGGGCTGATAGCCTAGTACCAACCTATGAACCTATGAGTTGAAAAATTTGAGTAGCATTTCCAGCAGAAACACATAAACAGACTTATAACATATGATGTTAAACCAATGCCACTGCCCAAACTCCTGTTATCAAAGTCAGGCTTAGATGTTATGTGTATAATATAACAGATTATATATTTTTTTCTATATAAACTGCTTATATTAATCTAAAATATTTCCGTTTGGTGAACATAAATAGTATATGTACATAATGCAAGCTTCTGGGCTTTGCTGTATATCATGTCAAAAGACATCCATTTCTGGTTAGTACAATTACCAAGCTAACATACAATAATGTAATTAACAAAAGCTAATATTAACAAGCCTGAACTGTCCATGACAAATTTACTTTCTCAAACAGCATTTTATCAGACAAACCACCCATTAACTCTGAACTATTAAGAATTGTGGAAAGATGGGTCATTTACTTCAAACACGCATACTTCTACTGCTTTTACCGTACCAAGAAACAAATATAGAAAAAGTTACTATTTCACACAATTTAGAAAGGTACAGCTATGTAAGAAAGTACAGTTGTGTACACTTACCGTAAATGGAGATGTTTGAGTGTATTCACTGTTGCAGTCATTACATTTGGGTAATCTGCTGGCAGGTTGCCCTCAGTCGGCCTGATTAACAAAGTCTTGGGTCTTGCTTTGGTTGCTGTCCCTTCTTCCATGACGTCAGGTCATCAGGGGTATAAAACATGTAGCCGACGCCATTACATCAGTTTTTCTTGCCCCAGATGTCAAGTGCCCCCCCTAATGGGGAGCAAATAAACATAAAAACACAAAAGTATACCTCCAACAAAAAGCAAATACACCAAAAAGGCTTTTAAGCTTAGTAAAGGAAAGTAGAGGTATAGTGACAAAAAGTGGGCTGGAGGGAGGGTAACCAGGACTGCAACAGTGAATACACTCAGATATCTACAGTTATGGTAAGTGTACACAACTGTGCTATGTTCTTCGTGTTTCACTGTTGCAGTCATTACATTTGGGTAGATTCCCAAAGCTATGGTTGGGAGGAGGAGTTTATACAGCATTAGGGCCAGCTATAAGGCCATGTAAGACAGCTGTGGCAAAGCCAGCTCTGAATTTAGAGAAAATTGGTAAATGATAAGGGGTGGTAGGTTGGCTTAATGGTTAAGGTATTTACCTTACAGACACAAGGTGCAGGGTTTGATCCTCACATGAGGTAATTGGCTAGGCTTAAAATGGCCCACAAAGACAGTTAGCCTAGTACTAATCTATGAACCTATGAACCTATAATGCTTAGTGAAAGTATGCAAAGAGCTCCAGGTAGCAGCTTCTAGGATGTCCCTGGTAGGAACACCTCTGAGAAAGGCTGCAGAAGTAGATGCAGCCCTGGTGGAGTGAGATCTGATCCCCTGGGGGATCGGTTTTCCATGGTGCTTATAGCAGAAAGGAATGCAATGGCTTATCCATTTAGAAATGGTTTGTTTTGAAATAGTCTTCCCCTCTGCCCCTGCAGCAAATGCTACCAGCAGTTGTTCAGGTTTTCTTCGAGGTTTAGTCCTGTCCAAGTAGAATCTAAGTTGTCTGTGCACATCCAAAGAATGCAGAATCCATTCCCCTTTGTTCTGTGGATTGGAAAAGAAGGTTGGCAAATGAATGGACTGATTAGGAGGCACACTGGAAACCACCTTGGGCATGAAGGATGGATTGGTCCTGAGAGATACCCTGTCCGCATGAAAGATGATGAAAGGTTCCACTGCCATAAGGGCCTGTAATTCAGATATCCTTCTAGCTGAAGTGATTGCTAAAAGGAAGGCTGTTTTCCAAGAAAGAAATTTTAAGTCTGCAGTAGCAGTTGGCTTGAAAGGAGGTAGAGTGAGTTTCTCCAAAACAAAGTTAAGGTCCCAGGCAGTGGTTGGAGCTCTCCTGAGTGGTCTCAAGTTTTTTGCTCCTTTGAGATACTGCTTGAGCAGAGGATGAGAGAAGAGGGGAGGTTCTGTGTTATAATGAGCTGAAATAGCTGAGGCGTGGATTTTAATGGAGGAAAAAGACAGGCCCTTGTGAAGCATCTCAGTTAAGTATTGCAAAATCTGAGGTAAATTGGATGCTGCTATGCTCATCCCTAAAGACTGGTTCTAGTCACAGAATCATTTCCATTTGTCAGCAAAAGATTTTCTAGTACTAGGTCTCCTTGCCTCCAAGATGACATCCATTACAGGGTTGCCGAGGGATGATAAGGGTGAATTTAAGTGATTAGCCAGGCTGCAAGGTTCAATGCTGGAAGCTGGGGGTGCAGAATTTTGTTCTCCTGCTGAGACAGCAGGGAAGGGATCTGAGACAGGTGCCATGGAGATAATTGTGACACACTGTGCAGGAGGGGGTACCAATGTTGGCATGACCAGTCTGGAGCAATCAAAACCATCCTTGATTTGTCCTGTTTGACTTTTGGTAGAACTTTGTAGAGCAGCGGCAGTGGGGAGAATGTGTAGACTGGTAGGTTTTTCCAGCTGAAGGACAGAGCATCCACTTTCCAGGCTTGTTTGTGGGGAGTCCTTGTGCAAAACGTTCAACTGGTAGTTCTGGGGGGAGGCAAATAGATCTGTGTCTGGGCTTCCCCATTCACTTGTCAACATGCTGAAAATCCTTTGTTCCAGTTTCCACTTGTGTGGGTCCATGACGTTTCTGCTTAGTCTGTCTGCCAGTGTATTCAATTTTCCTGGCAGGCATTGAGCTTGTAAGTGCACTTGTTAGCACAAGACTGTGTTCCATGGCTAGTCTGCAGAGGGGGTAGGAATGTGTACCCCCCTGCTTATGTACCACATAACTGTGGTGTTGTCCATCTTTACCATTAGTTCTCCTGGAAGAATGTAGTCCTTGAAGGCTGTCAGAGCATTCTGTACAGCTAACATTTCTTTTTGATTGATATGTAGGTGCATTTAATTTAGGTTCCATTTACCCTGAATGCACTTCCCTGCCAGGTGAGCCCCTAATGCATAGTCTGATGCATCTGTAGTTAGGGTTTGGGCGGCAGGGGGTAGTGTGAATGGTAGTCCCTTGTTTAGGTGGCAGGCCTCTGCCCACCATAGGAACTCCAGGCGTAGGCAAGGTATGATAGGAATCATTGTTTCCAGGTGGTGACAATGTTGACTCCATAGACTTTTTAGATACCACTGTAGTTTCCTCATATGCAGTCTTACACATGGAATTAGAAGAATGCAGGAAGCCATGAGCCCCAAGGCTTTCAGTATTTGTCTTGCAGATAGCAGGGTTTTTGTGGCCACTTGTTTGAAGTAAGTTACCAAATTAATTTGTTTCTCTAGCGTGAGGAAAGCCATCTGGGCAGTTATATTCAAGCTTGCACCCAGGAATGTAATCTGTTGACAGGGTACCAGTTGTGATTTCTTTTCGTTTATGGTGTCCCCCAGACAAGTTAGAAAAAGAAGTTATGTCTTACCATAACGTTCCACCTGTATTGTTGATCCTCGTTCAGTTATTACGCATGGGTATCGGTTCCAAACTCGGAACCGAGCCGGCCATTTTCCAAGCTCCCGTCAGCTTCAAACTCTCAAGCTAAACTCTTACCCACAATCCCCCTCTCCCTGTTACCTAAGATTGAGTTTGCAAGTTAAAGAAGGTAGAGGCTACCTCTGGTCAAATAACCTAAGAGAACTGAATGGTGAGATTCACTAGAAACCACAGAAGGGGGAAGGAGGGAGGGTCGTAATGACTGAACAAGGATCAACAATACAGATGGAATGTTATAGTAAGACATAACTTCTTTATCTGATATTGTTAATCCTCGTTCATTCCTTACACATGGGACAGAGTCCCCAGCTACCTCTATTCCTGGGAGGCTCTATGGAAGGACATTCCTGAGCACCATAGAACCGAAAGATGCTCTTCCCCTGGAGGCCAAATCCAATTTGTAATGATTGATGAAGGTATGAGGCATAGCCCAAGTTTCAGCTGCACAGATGTAATGTAAAGAAGCTCTGGCATGGAAAGCAGCAGAAGTTGCCACCAACCTTGTTGAATGAGCTTTCATGGTAGTAGGCAATGAGATATTACATTGTGTGTAAATAAAGGTCACACAGTCCTTCAACCATCTAGTTAATGTGACCTTAGCAACAGTAGATCCAGAAAAGGCCAAAATAACTGGTCAGATTTACAAGAGGGTTTAGTCCTGTTTAAGTAAAAAGGGATTTGCCTGTGTATATCTAGGGTATGTAGGCAATACTTTCCTCTGTTTCAATGGTTGGGAATGAAAACTGGCAATTCAATGGCTTGATTAATGGACATTTCAGAGATCACTTTAGGCAGAAATGACGGATTAGTTCTCAGAGACACTCTATCTCTATGAAAAATCAAGTATGGACTCTTGATACATAATGCTTGAAGTTCAGAAATACGTTTGGCAGAAGTAATAGCGACCAAAAACAAGGTTTTCCATGACAAATACTTGAGGTCGCAAGAAGAGGCTGGTTCGAAAGGTGCCATTGTCAGAGCTTGTAGAACTAATGAAAAATCCCATGGTTTAATAGGTTCTCTAAAATGTGGCTTCAGATGATTCACACCTTTTATGAAGGTCTTGCACAATTTATGGGACACAAGAGAGGAATCTTGGACACCCTCATGAAAATTAGAAATTGCAGCCAAATTAACTCTAATGGTAGAGGCCGATAGACCCGATTGAAACAGGTTGGACAGATAGTCTAGTATTATCGACACTGATGCTGAAAAGGGGTCTACTTGTTTATCTTTCAGCCAACAGGTAAATCTTTTCCACTTGCTCAGATAAGTAATTCTAGTGGAAGACTTATGAAAAGCAATGAGAATATCACGTACTGGTAAAGAAAGATCATTCTGCCTGGTAATTAAGGGAATTGGAGTAGCCAAGCCATTAGCTTCAAGCTGTTCAGATTGGGAAGAATCAGGTTCTGTGGGTGAGAGATCAATTCCGTGATTGGATGGAGAATCCATGGTCGATCTAGTAGGTGAGACCAAAGGAATGGGAACCAAATCTGTCGAGGCCAATATGGTGCTATGAGGATTACCTTGCTCTTCAACCGCCGGGCTTTCTTCAGAAACTGAGGAATGAGAGGAAAGGGTGGAAATGTGTAGAGAAGACCCGAGGGCCAATCATGGACTAGAGCATCCCTGGGTGACTGTCCCAGAGGGGGAATCAGGGCGAAGTAGTTGCTGCATTTGTAGTTGGTCGGGGATGCAAAGAGGTCGCAGCAAGGACGGCCCCAGCGGTGGAAGATCTCCACCGCTATCAAGGGATTCAGGGACCACTCGTGAGGTTGAAGAATGCACCTGCTGAGTCTGTCTGCTATCACATTGGAACTCCTGGGAATGTGCGTTGCTAGAAGAAACCAGTTGGTAGCCATCGCCCATTACCATATCCTCAAGGCCTCTTGACAAAGGGAGTAAGATTTGGTACCACCTTGCTTGTTGATGTACCAGACCACTGCCATGTTGTCTGACTGAATCACAATTGTCCCAGACAGCAGCAGGTGATGGAATGCTTGCAATGCCAGAAGCACCGCCCTCAGCTCTAGAACATTTATATGCAGAAGAGTCTCCAGTTGGGACCAAGTGCCTTGGGCTGTCTGTCCCTGACATAGACCCCCCCACCCCATCAGGTAGGTGTCCGTGGTCACTGTGGCCTTGGGTTGCTGGGGGGAGAAGGGCTGAGACCATTGTGAGAGATTGTGTGTCATCCACCAATTTAAACCCTGTTTACACCTGTGGGTTACTTGAAACATGGCTGAAACAGGATGCTGAAAAGGATACCATTGGGTGAGCAGTAGCCATTGTAGAAGCCTCATGTGAAACCTGGCCAGGGGAACAATGGTGATGGAGGCTGCCATGGAACCCAACAGCTGTAGAACCAAGTGGAGCTGTGTTTTTTTCCTTTGAAAGGATTGGAATTAGTTGTTGCTTTATCCTTAAAATTCTGTGCTCTGAAATAGCAGCTCTGCAGTTCTTTGTGTCCAAGATAACCCCTACGAAATCTGTCGACTGAGATGGGGTGAGATTGGATTTCTGCCAGTTTATGGTTATGCCTAGCCTTTGAACAGCAAGGAGAGAGTATGCTAGGGCTTTTTCCAGTAGATGTCAGGTGGGGGCGGAAATGAGCCAGTCATCCAGGTATGGAAACACCTGGAATCCTTGAAGTCGCAAGTGAGCTGTGGCAACTGCCATGCACTTTGTGAATGGGGGCTGTAGAGAATCCGAAGGGCAGTACTCTGAACTGGTAGTGACTGGCTCCCGCATGGAAGAGCAGAAATCTTCTTGATGGCCTGTCCACCTTTATGTGGTAGTACGCATCTTGAAGATCTATAGAGCACATCCAGTCATCTTTCTCCAAAAGCGGGAGGATAGACTGTATAGTGACCATCCGGAATTTTTGTACTCTCACAAACATGTTCAATACACTGAGATCCAAAATTGGTCTCCAGTCCCCGGTTTTCTTTGGCACCAAAAATAGTCTTGAGCAGAATCCGGATCCTATCTGGTCTGGAGGGACTATTTGGATAACTCTTTTTCTTAGCAGTTTTTCTATCTCTAGTGCTGCTTCTTCTCTTTGACTGGGTGGAATGTCGGGTTTTTTGAAGGGAGAGGACAAAGATCAAAGGGGATATGATAACCTCTGGTTATGATCCTTTGTACCCAAGAATCAGTGGTGATGGTTAGCCAGGCAGAAGGGTACAAGGAGAAACGTCCCCCAACCACCTCCATAGGAAAGGGGTTCAGCCGCTCTTCAGGAGCACTGGTAGGATTGACCAGGGAAAGAATCCCTGGAACCCTGATTACGTGGTCCCCCTCGGCCCCAAAAGGAGCATCTTCCCTGTGAGTTCCCCCTCTGCCTCTGGGGGAGAACTCAGCCTGTGTGTCACGGAAAGGACCCTGAGATTTCTTGAACCATATCTTCCCACTCTTTTGGTTTTGGGAGAAGGCACGTTGAGGGGAAAAATAACAGACACCTATGGCAGAAAGGGTCTTACCGTCCTGTTCACATCTGGCCAGTGTGCGTTTAACTTTGGGCCTAAACAACGAGGAGGACTCAATGGGGGCATTAAGAAAGGAAGACTTAAAAGGTTCCGCGAAGTTGCAGAAGCGCATCCAGGCATGTCGTCTCAAGACTGCAGCTGAACCCTTCACTCTAGCTGCTCCTTCTGATGTGTGAGATATCAATCGCATAGAGGAGTTAGATATAGACTCAATGGCGGCCAGCTGAGAGGCCACTTTGTCACGGACCTCATCAGACACTGCACCAGCCAAGGTTTCAAAGAGCTCAGAAACCAAATCCCTTTGAAGCCTGGTAAAATGTGCCATATAATTCAGGGACCTGATAGCAAAGGTTGCTGAAGCAAAGGTGTGCTTCCCTATTCTGTCCAGGTCCCAGGACTCTCTGTTAAGCAGATGGACAGTCTGGCTTTCTTCTTCTGCCAGATCCTTTTTTGTTGTGGCTGCCACCACCAAAGCATCTACAGGAAGACCTTTGGACCAATGGGGATCTGAAGCAGGAGGGGATAAGATCTTATCTGGCCTCTGGGGAATAGCTTTGATGGTATCAGGGGCCTTCCAAGCACGCTGCACGATGAACTTGATGAGTTCATCGGCAGGTGGAGTAACCCAGGAGGTAGGGGGCCGGGCGTGAAAGGCCTGCAGGAACACAGATTCCTCAGGGGTCAGATTAGAGGACTGCCAGTCACCTCTCTGTTTCAAGATTTCGAGGATATCGCCAAAGGATACCTCAGAGGGTGGCCGAGGGGATCCTTCCCCCTCATCGAAATCTGTGTCTTCGGTGAGGGACTCCTCTGTGGAGTCCATGTGCTTCCTCTTGCAGCAACTTTTCCGGTGGACCTCCTCAGTGGGAGAAGCTGGGGAAGACAACGGAAAGGGGGATTCCTGAGGGAATATGTCCTGAGGCCCTTGCACACGGTGTCTGCTAGGTGTGACTTGTGAAACCAGTGTACCAGAGAAGGGCGGAGGTATAGACAGTCCGGCATTGCCATCAGCAGCAAAAGCCTTCTCCATCAGTTGGAAGGTTGGTCCACCCAGAGAGGAGTGTATGTCTAGGACAGGGGGCACTCCTCCCCTAAGTGGCTCAGCCTGCCAACCTGGAGTCCCTGGATGGCTGTGGAGCAGCAAGCTATGCATGTCACAGCTGACATCCTGGGTTGTAGCAAAACTTTCCTGCCATGAAGGCAACTGCGGTTCCTTAGTGAGATCCATAAAGGGAACCGAAGAAGGGGAAGACTGTACTATATCCATGGACTTCAACAGCAATGAAGGAGGAGAATAAGAAGGTGTCTTTGGAGATGGGTGATCACCTCCCAAGGAAGAATAGTTCCTGAGGGGTGGAATACCTCTGGCCAAGAATGCCTGGTCCACAAGACGCAACACATGTTCAGAAAGGCTTCTAGTGGACCTCACAGAGACTGAGGGAGAAACAGGCCTGTCCACAAAAGAGGCAGACTCGGTGCCTATCTCTTTTGAACACACCAAGGACAATGGTGCCAAGAGAGACTGGACTACTGTAGTCTGCACCGAAGAAGTCATCGGTGCCAGTGTCATTGTCTGCACCGACACAGGGATTGGTGCCAAAGTGGTTGTCGGTGCTGATGCTGGAACCGACAAAACTGGAGTCAACAATAAATGCCTCGGTTCTGAGGAAGAACATGGAGCCAATGCAGTCAAGGTCTGCACTGACTGAATGGTCGGTGCCGATACAGTAGTAATGGTCTGAACTGAGGAGCCCTCGGTGCCGATATGTAGAACGCTGCAGGAGAGGACGGAGCCAAAATCACTAATGGAGCCAAAGGCATCAGTGCTTAAGGTCTGGGCACCGAAAGCACTGGGGCTGACAGAGAGCTCCGGAGCTGAAATTTTGGCCTTATTTAGGCTTTGGTTGGTGAGAGTCCCCAGCCGGGCATGAAGGCAAGGATTTAGCCTTAGAAGAAGCATCTATTTTCTTATGGGCTTTAGGAGGGGTTGAGACCTCTGACCCAGAAATAGCCTCTGAAAAGGGAGATTTTAGAAGTCCCTTCAGTATCAGCTTATTTTTCCTTTCTAACAAAGTTCTATTAGAAAAGTTCTCACAAATAGTACAAGGTGGTTGAACAGATAAATGGGAAGCTCCCAAACAATAAACACATAAAGAGTGTGCATCAGAAGTAGGCAGTTTGTGTCCACAATCAGAATACCACTTAAACCCCAGACTACCTTTTTTATCTGCCATATTAAGTAATAGAAAAGTACCAACAATGGTACAAGAGAGTACCCGAAGGTATGAAAGAGAAAGGGAAACAGATTACCAACGATGGTACAGAGAAAATTACCTCTCAGTATAAAAGGTAAGTAAAAGACAGAAAAAACCTGAGGAAATTATGAACGCTACATGTGAGAGGGCAAGAGACAATAAAAGATCAACTTTTCTGACAGAAAATTTGTAAAGAAATTAAACAACAATTGACTGTACTTAGCTCAAGAGAAGTAGCTTGACACGACCGGATGGCAACGCGGCAAATGAAATCTGAGGTAACAGGAAGAGGGGGATTGTGGGTAATAGTTTAGCTCTAGAGTTTGAATCTGATGCGAGCTTGGAAAACGGCTGGCTCGGTTCCGAGCTAGGAACTGATACCCATGTGTAAGGAATGAATGAGGATTAACAATATCAGATCCCTTTTTACAAACACCAGATGATTTAAAAGTATGCCCTGGTTTTCTGCCTGAATTAGATAATCGTCCAGGTATGGATATATTTGAATATTTCTTTGCCTGCAAAAAGCAATAACTGGAGCCAGACACTTTGTGAATACCCTGGGTGCAGTAGACAAGCCAAAGGGCAATGCAGAGAACTGATAATGCAAGTAGCCTGCTTTGAAGCGTAGGTATCTTCTGCATGATTCCCTGATTGGGATGTGCAGGTATGCTTCTTTTAAATCTGGAGTTGCCAACTAGGCGTCTTTGCCTAGCATAGGAAGTAACTGGTGAAGAGTCAGCATCTTGAATTTTGGAATCTCCAGAAAGGTGTCCAGAGTAGACAGGTCCAGGATTGGATGCCATGAATAGTCTTTTCTGGTTCCAGAAAAAGCCTGAAATAGAAACCTTGTCCCTTTTCCTCTTCTGGTACCAGTTGAATTGCCCCCATGCTTAAGAGGGAAAGTACTTGTTTTTGAGCCTCTGCCCACTGATTTGGGGCAGGCCTGGCCACCCATTTGGTGTTGGCAACTTGTGGAAATGAAATCTGTATCCCTGGGACACTATATTTAAAACCCATTTGTCTTGGGTTATGAGTTCCCAGTTCTTTGCATGAAGAGCAATCTTTCCCCCCAAAGTGGCTGTCAAAAGATAAGTGCTTGCGAATTTTAAAAGGAAGTCATTGAGACTGTTTACCATAGGAGGATGTCTTGTTATTTCCACATTTGGAAGTGGAGGCCCCCCACTGCTTTGTTCTGAGTGTCCTCTGGGACTGAAGGCTGTGTCTTAGTTTGGCTTGAGAGGACCTGGAAGGAACTGGAAAGGACCAAGTCTTAGTAGGCCAGTGCCTGCTAAATCTTGGAGGTTGTACTTGTAAAAAATATTTAACAGTTTGCATAGATTTGGCTTTATCTTCCATCTTTTTAAGAACGTCTTCAGCCTTATTGCCAAACAGGCGGTCCTGATTTAAAGGAGCATCCAACAATTTAGCTTTAACATGATCAGGCAAAGATTGCTCCTTAAGCCAAACATGCCTTCTAAGCACAGACCCAGTAACAGCAGCCCTGCAAGAGGCCTCTAAAGAATCAAAACCACTTTGCAAAGTATGCTTTCCAACTTGTTCAGCAGAATGCATTAAATCCTGTAAATCTTTATTTTCCACACAGTTAGGAATCAACATCATTTTCTGTTGAAGCAGTCCAATAATATGCTGTTGATATTTTAACATATGGAATTGGCAGTTTAAAGCTCTGATTGCCAAGGTTGCAGAGGTATAATCCTTTTTACCCCATCTATCCTGCGCCCTGGAGTCTCTATCAGAAGGGGTAGATATTTAGCAGTAGAAGCCTTAATGCCCTTGGGCCCCTGAGAAATAGTCTCTGGATCTGCATCAGGATTTTTAAAAAAGAATTTGTGGCACTCAGGAACCCTGTAGTATCTGTCAGGTTTACTAGGGGCTGGAGGCAGGGAATCAGGGGCCAAACTGGATTCCGAGAACACATCACCAACAATGTCTAGTACAGGAGGTATAGCCAAAGGCCTATGCTGAGGTAGAAGAAGGAAATCCCTAAGCCTCTTTTTTGAATCAGAAAATTCCTGGCTTTCAAGAGGAAATGCTCCTTTAAAGTATGTAAAGTTTTCCCAAAAGAAAAATCCTCAGGAGGGGAAGCAGAGGGAATGGAATCCTCTGCATCAGAATCCTCATAAGTAGGTATGGACAAATCCAGGTCATCAGAAGAGTCAGACGAAACAGAATCCTGATCAGAAGAATTCATAATCAAGCTCAGCCCTAGGCCTTTTAGAGGGGGGGTTGACTACCCCTGATTGGAGTAATAAGATCTTCAGCCATTTTTATCATTTGTTTTTAGGCATGGGGGCCTGAGCATGTGGCCTCGGCATCGGTTTTTAGACATGGATCAAGATTTAGGCCTTAGTAATGAAGGCGGTGTCGATTTAATATGCAAGTCTGTAGGCCTGAATACACCCTCAGAAGCCGGTGCCTGCACAGCGGCTCCAGACCCATCCAAAGTAGAGACACCCACGAGTTCCATAGTTGAAGTATCTCGCAGCATACCGGACACCGAATGGGTCTCAGTGGAGGCCTGTGAATCAGAAGTAGCGGGTATCAGGGACTGCAAAAGTGTCTCACTGAGTACCGGTGAACTGGCGACTGGCTTAGGAGAAGCGTTGTCGGCAGTTTTGGACCTCAGTGGCCTGTCTCTGTCTTTATCTTTGCATTTTTTCGGAATCCCAGTAGTCGGATGGCTAACCGATGACATTTCTGGATAACTAAACCGAGAACTGAAATATTTAGAGGCAAAAATGTACCAACGACAGATAGTGCGCTGATTAAATAAAGCACAAAACCAACAGCAAGGTACATCGTGGCCAGTGCCTAGGCAAGGAATACAGTACAAATGAAAATCTTTATGAAGTATTTGCTTTCCACAAGTAATGCAATTATTAACTTTTACTGACATCAGTAAGGAGCAAGAAAAGGTTTCCCCAACAGGGTACTTAGCTTTAAGTTGAAGACTTCGGTTCTGAAACTTGAAAACGAAAATTTCAGGAGTCGGCTGACCAGCACTTGCGAACTGCTTCTGCTTTGGGCACCGCACGGCAAGAAAGACTGATGTAATGGTGTCGGCTGCATGTTTTATACCCCTGACGACCTGATGTCATGGAAGAAGGGACAGCAACCGACGCAGGACCCAAGACTTTGTTAATCAGGCCGACTGAGGGCAACCTGCCAGCAGATTACCCAAATGTAATGACTGCAACAGTGAAACATGAAGAACATCTTACCATAACAATATATGTTCAAGTGAATCACTGTTGCAATAGTCCTGACTAGTTTGATTCCACTGGAGAAGGCCCGGTCATCAGGCTCAACTTCTGAGGATTAGAATCATTTCCACTGCAGGCATGGCAGATGCCCTCCTCTCTGGGATCTCAGTACACCTCCAGTGTAAAACAAACATCTGCAAACACCATACTAGAGTTTTTGTGACCAGTGAACTACACTATGAATCATGTAAGGTAAACATAAAGGCCCTGAGAATAAAAGGCAGTTGCAGAAGGGTACCCTCAAACACTAATGTAAGTGGTGCTTCAGAAAAGTAGGGCTCCCTAATAACTATTCAGACCTAAGGAGGGTCAAGGTCCTGAAAGGGGAAAAGGGAAAGGGAAGAAAGGATAAAGTACCGCAATTGAGACCCAAGCTTCCCAATACTGAAATAAACAAGGTTAGTGTGCTTCAACAATGATCTATTTGACTAATATTACAGTAAGTATTCACACAATAGTACTATGTCTTCATTTAGATAACTGCTGCAGTAGTCTGAACTACTGGAATGACTGTTTAACATATCCTATGATATGGCTGAAGTGAGCCCCTCTCTAGCCCTGGAAGCAATGCTTAGGTTATAGTGCTCTGAAAATGTGTGAATAGATGTCTAATAAGCTGCTTTCAAAACACCTGGTGTGTTAACTCCCTTAAGGTAGACCATATTTGTGGCAGTGTCAATAGTAATATCAGCTTTAACAGTGCTGGCCAGTTTCTTATCCTGGAATGTTTAGTAGGACATGACGCAGTCTGCCAGCCACTTAGATTTATTTTTTTGGTTTGACATTGCCTGCCCTTCTTTTCCTGTAGAAGAAGAAACAATGACACTTGTACAGAACCAAAGGTATGGGAACGTCCAATCAGTTTGGAAAAAAGATTTTATTAATTACTTAAAGGCCTTCCAACTGAAATGTATACACTGACCCTTAGTCATCATAGTCAGAAAATGTTCACAGTCATCATTTGTACAGGTGGAGTGGGGGATAGTGACAGGGGGCAAGAATCCTTGCATAGGCAGTAAAATCATGACTGGTGGAGGCAGTAGCCATGCACATGGCTAGGACACTGAGGGGAGTCAGGGATATGTCCTCAAGTGAGGGGGAGGTCAAGTATCAATGGGTAGAATACAGGGGTGAATAGGAGTAATTCACAGCAGGGCAACAGTGGACTGCGATGACATTGAACTGCATGACCTTGATCTGCATACCCAATGTTGTATACCTACAATTGAGCCAGAAAAGCAGCCACATCCACACCCAAGATCAGAGGCAGTCATGGACATTGTGAATAATGAAGCTATCTCTGGAACAGTGTTCACCATCTGAATAAGCCTTGCATGTAATTGTGTGATGTGCAGTTCTTCTCAAGCTTGGCCATGGCAACCAGTTGACTGATTCTGCATGAATGTACCAGTGGCTGCCATCCTGACCACCACTGCCCTCACCAGGCATGCCACTCATCATGCATTGCAGAATATCCCTCATTCTATTGTGCTTATTTGTTTTCACACATGCCATACAGCACATCTGACATGGTGTGATTAGTGGTGGTCTGTGTCACTCCCTACACATTCAGTGAGTGATGACAAGGCCAATAATGGCAATGCCCTAATGTAGTGTCAATGGTTGCCTACACACCTCTATCCTATGCTAAATGTGCACATCTCAGAAGGTGTACTGCTGTCAGTTGACTTCAATGGTGGTGATAGCTATGCAGCAGAGGTGGCATCATTTGTCAATGAGATGACCATCACTGAACACAAGGGAAGCTGGAAGTTTATCCTGCCATCCAGCATCACCTCCATTGTGGGTGCTTTAAAGTTCTCCCTCCAGCATTATCATTGCTGATACTGCTAATCTGTCACCAGACAATGCTATGTACATTTAGCCATCACTGTCAGCCACAGGTGACAAACTGACAATAATCATGTGGTGACTTGCTACTTTTGATCCTCTCCCAATGGAAACTGAATGCATACAATTAAAATAATTCAGTGGTAATACTGGAACATAAAGTAGTTTCTGTCACTGCAGTGACATATTGTCTTACAGAAAAGAAGTAGAATGGCTGGACAACATTTTAGTTTTAGCAGCAATGTAAACTGCAATGATCTTGGTTTTGCATGCTATAGTGATAAAGTATATCATTCTCCTTATGGCTTTGAGTACCAACTTCTGAACGGGAGAGGGGATGCTAAGACGAACAGGCAACTTTCTGTCATGCCCAAAGATGATGGTAAAGAAAGCAAAAGTCTGCAGTCTGCATACTTTAATTTGCAGCAGACTGAATAAACATTAAGTTCTCACACAGGGCTATAAGGTTCAGAGAGACCACAATGTTAAACTCCAAGTTGACCATTAAGTGTACTATTGATACATTTGCTCATCTTTGTACATCTCAATGTTGTGACTTCACATCCGTACTCAGTGTACAACAGGCATGTTACACAACTACTCTTGGCTTTGTTTTATCATACATTTTATTAACTTCTAAATGTCAAACTACCATTTTCAGTGTTTATTTCATATGCATTTACTGCTACTTTTCTGTTTTCTTCATTGACACAGTATACTTTTTATATTCCAATGAAAATACTCGTCTGCATTTGTGAAAATTATATTTTTAGCATGAAATGTTTAGTAAATTTTGTTTGCCTGAGTCTTTCCTCTTTGTGCCTGCAATGTAAATACACTTTCTTAGCTGAACCTTCTGGTCAACAAAATGAAACACTGACCTGTTAGTTGCCCCTCATGAGCTAATGCACAGAACTGCTCAATAAATGTGTCATCGAGATGTTTCTGACTGACAAGCCAGCTGTACAATATGAGACTCAATATCCAATATTTTTATTTTTTCTGCATAGCATGCACATAGTTTCCAATGCTTATGCACAATATGTGCCTGCTTCCTACTTATGTGAAAATACTGGCTAATACCTGAGAATATATATATATATATATATATATATATATATTTTTTTTTTTACTCAAGAATCTTCTGAGTACAGTGATTTCTTATAGGGAATCTATCATGTAGATGAATGTAGTTTGGGCAAACACAAAAACAGCAAATACTAATAGACCATAAATGAAAAAACAAACTGGTGAAGAAAACACCAAATTGACAGCAAACCAAAAAACAACTCCGCTTTAATCACTTTAAACGCATAAAATAAGAACGTTTTTCATCCTGCTAAAATAGCAGAACTTCTTCAGAAATCAGCGTTACAATGAATTACAACCTTATATAAACTTTTAACCATTTGGCGCCAAAATCAGCAACACAGTTAATATGTATTTAAAGCTATATAACTACCCTAACATTATTTCTATTAATTTAATTAAAATCTGAATTTTTTTTATATATATAAACACTATAAATCAGATGAAGTAATGGATTGAAATAATATGAATTAATTAAGCATGAATCAATTTTAAAAAATATTAAAAATTCATCTATTAAAAACTCAAAAAAGACATTCATAAACAATCTCCTAAAACCCCGTATTCTAGGTGATGTGTACACGTATCATCTTAAACTTTACATAACTTCATACTACATCGGGAATGTCCTACATTTACAACCAGTAGCAGCTTCTATTCATACAGCTTTATTCATATAAATTTATTATGAATTCTATTAAAAACTCTCTCTCTCTCTCTCTCTCTCTATATATATATATATATATATGATAATAATAATAATAAATGATATATATAACGACATTAAAAATAATAAAAAAAAAATATATATATATATATATATATATATATATATATATATATATATATGAAAGAATGTATCAATATGTGAAAATGATAATGGTAAAATTAATATTTCAATTAGAATATTCCTTGAAATACCATGCGCCTATTCCAAAATACCAGTTTAATTGATGCATACAAACTTATATTTTATGTTTTATATTATATGTTTGATCCAAAATTCAAAAGTTGACGGATAATACCATTAATCTTCTTATGAAAAATTATTTATAAAATGCGATATATATATATATATATATATATATATATATATACACACACACACACACAAAAAATCATTGATTCTTATTTAGTCTTGTACATACCTTACAACTAACTATGAAATCCATAAAATTATATATTGTATGAATTTAAAAGATGAGTGTAGTTAAATTAAACAACAAAGCGGCAGGTGCCCGTGGAACCCTTGCACGGCAAAAGCAGGATAACTAGCAACAAACAAAAAAGCCAGCAAGTGTTGGTAGTAACCATATCAAAAAACATTTATTGTCAAGAGGGAAGAAAACACCCCCCTGAAATACTGCTATTGTGAAAACCAATAGCAGAAAAAGCTTTTGAACAAAAAAGCAACAATCCTCAAACCGGTTTCGGCTCCTCTGAGCCTTCTTCAGTGAAGTATAAAATGAAAAAACAGAGTATCACAATACATGCACATATATATGGATGGGTCCAACTCAAGGGCCAATCCAAACACAGAATTCACAATTGGTCATTAAGACCAGGTGCAAACAAAGCTCCAAGTTTGATGATCCATTTTTTCTCCTTGGAGCTAAGTAATTCCTGCCAAAACTGTTTGTCTTTACATTTCCCCCTGATGCAATCAATAACAACAAATTTATATGAAGCAGATACATGTTTCAAACAATGTTTATACAAAGCATTACTAATACGTTTCTTTTTTATGTCACTCAAATGTTCACAAATTCTGAGACGGAAAGCTCGGGAAGTCTTTCCAACATAGAAAGCAGAACAATTGCAGGTCACCAAATAGATGACCCACTCAGTGTTACAGTTAGCCCAAAACTTTATATCAAAAACTTGTGAGGTATTTTTACTGCTGAATTCATTAGTACGTGAAACACGAATACAAAATGAGCAATGTCCACAGGGAATACATCCAACAATGGGTTTCCCTGAGATAGACCGCTGAGTTTGTTCAGAAAAATCCACACCTACTCTCTTGTAATGACTCAATTTTGAACCAATGGTCTGTCCCCTTCTAAATGAGAAGGAACATTGATCTGGCAACATAGAATAAAGTTTTAAATCAGCTTTAAGAATGTTCCAATGTCTCTGTATGATATTTTTAAAGCCCTGTGTATTCCGTCCATATGTAGTTACCAAACGTAAAGGTTGTAACTGGTGACAGTTACTCTTATCTTTGTATGTTAATAAATCTTCCCTATTTAGACTAGACACAGATCTTTTGGCTAGATGCACCGAACCTGGACGATATCCCCTCTTAATAAATCTGCTAGTCAAATCATCTTGGGCATCAAGGAAGGATTGTTGGCTAGAACAGATTCTCCTGGCTCTAAGAAACTGAGATTTGGGTATGTTCTGGATGACATGTTGCGGGTGGAAGCTGGTAGCATGTAATATTGAATTAAATTCCGGAAATTTTCTGAACATCCTGGAAGATAGGGTATTATCCTGATTCCTAATGATTTCTACATCGAGAAATACCATCCTCGATTTGTTATAGGTCAATTTAAATTCAATCCCCCATATGTTGTTATTCAGATATTCAAGAAATTCCATAAGATACTGTTCATCAGCTTTCCACACCAACCAACAGTCATCCAGATACCGGCCAGATACCCATCTCACACATATAAATATTGTGTTTAACATCATAAATCACAATCTCTTCGATGTATGCCATAAACAGATCTGCATATATGGGTGCAAAAGAAGCACCCATAGCAGTACCCTGCTTCTGCCAATAGCAAAGATTGTGAAAATAGAAAACATTGCTTGACAGCACATATTCTGTTAGGCATACAAGAAAAGTATTAAATCCAGATGGATATAAACCTGATCTAGCCAACCAATAATCCAACGCTTGTAAACCTGCCCAGTGTGGAATGTTAGTGTAAAGAGAGGTAATGTCCAGAGTGCATAATAGCCAATGAGATTGAAGTTGGGAGTTATTAATAATATCCAAAAATTGGGTGGTGTCTTGAATCCTAGCTCTAATTTGACTCAATAATGGTTTTAAATATAGAGTCAAATATTCAGATAGTGGTTCGGTAAGGGACCCATGTCCCGAGACAATCGGTCGCCCCGGTGGATTAGTGGCATGTTTGTGGATCTTGGGTAACAGGTATAAATACTGTTTTTTAGGTGACCCAACCAATAGCTGTTCTTTGACATCTTGAGTAATAATACCCTCATCCACTGCCTCAGTCAAAAATCCATCAATTTGGCACTTAAAATGGGGAGAGGGATCCACAAGCATCTGCCGGTAATATTGTTTGTCACCCAATTGTCTCATGGCCTCACTATCATAGGCAGTTTTGTCTAGTACCACCACCGCTCCACCTTTATCAGCTTGAATAATGACAAGGTTTTTATTATGAATCAACTCATCCAAACTGCATAGTTCTTCAGTAGTCAGATTATTATAAGTAACAGGAAAATCCTTAAGATGACAATGTATGTCCCGAAGGACATTTTTTTTGAAATACCCCTACTAAATGAGTCATAGGTGGAGTAAAAGTGGATTTTTTAAATCTGAAGTCACCAACTGTATCACAAGGTGCATCACAAACATTACTATCAAAAAACACCTTCAAATTCAATATACGACAAAAATTGATAACATCCTGGGCCAGAGACTGTTCGGAGACAAAAAACCCAGGAACAAAATTGAGCCCTTTGTTTAATAATTTGATTTGTACATTAGTTAAATCAACAGACGAAATATTGTGAACATTAGAATCGGAACTTAATGCTGTGTCATGATCTTCATGAGTGTCTCCAAACTTTGTTTGGATGTTATGTTTCCTGTGCTTCCGCCCCCCTCGTCGGTATCTGAATTGAGAGGGTGTGATAAATTGTCTCTTTTGGACATGGGTAATCCCTCACATAAATGTGAATCGAATTCACCTTCTGTATTGGAAGAATTATCTTCCCCAGATGTCCCACTTGACAGACCAGTATTTGTCTTTAAAATGGACCTAGGCCTTTTTCTTTTGGGAGTAGATGATCTCTTATCATATTTATGATCATCCCGGGGTAATCTAAAAGATACATTCTTAGAAGTATCAAAAGGTTTACCCCTATCATAATCACCTACATCACGAAGAAATTTTTTGATTTTCCTATCTTTAAGAGTGGTTTCCATTTTGGACAAATCTGTAGTGAGTTTCTTAACTTGTGTCGTAAAAGAGTCACAAGCTTCAAACTTATTCGTCTGCAAACAGAAAGTGTCCAAATCCTTAATACCCTGTTGTACCTTACGCCCATAGAAATTGGCCAAAGCATCCACAAATTTGGATGAGGCCAACTGTTGAATATGACCCCAATCCTGAATAAGCTGGTCATCAATATCAGAGACCAAAGGTTGTATTTTGACCCTTAAACCCCGTGGGGTAATGTGTTTCTGCTGATATGCTTTGAATAAGCGTAAATGCCACACATTGGTCCTAACCATCTTCATATGCTTGCCCATTGGGTCATTACAAGAGAGTAGGTGTGGATTTTTCTGAACAAACTCAGCGGTCTATCTCAGGGAAACCCATTGTTGGATGTATTCCCTGTGGACATTGCTCATTTTGTATTCGTGTTTCACGTACTAATGAATTCACCAGTAAAAATACCTCACAAGTTTTTGATATAAAGTTTTGGGCTAACTGTAACACTGAGTGGGTCATCTATTTGGTGACCTGCAATTGTTCTGCTTTCTATGTTGGAAAGACTTCCCGAGCTTTCCGTCTCAGAATTTGTGAGCATTTGAGTGACATAAAAAAGAAACGTATTAGTAATGCTTTGTATAAACATTGTTTGAAACATGTATCTGCTTCATATAAATTTGTTGTTATTGATTGCATCAGGGGGAAATGTAAAGACAAACAGTTTTGGCAGGAATTACTTAGCTCCAAGGAGAAAAAATGGATCATCAAACTTGGAGCTTTGTTTGCACCTGGTCTTAATGACCAATTGTGAATTCTGTGTTTGGATTGGCCCTTGAGTTGGACCCATCCATATATATGTGCATGTATTGTGATACTCTGTTTTTTCATTTTATACTTCACTGAAGAAGGCTCAGAGGAGCCGAAACCGGTTTGAGGATTGTTGCTTTTTTGTTCAAAAGCTTTTTCTGCTATTGGTTTTCACAATAGCAGTATTTCAGGGGGGTGTTTTCTTCCCTCTTGACAATAAATGTTTTTTGATATGGTTACTACCAACACTTGCTGGCTTTTTTGTTTGTTGCTAGTTATCCTGCTTTTGCCGTGCAAGGGTTCCACGGGCACCTGCCGCTTTGTTGGATGTCGCTTTCTACAGTTGCTGGGAACCGTTGTTGGTGTGTGAATCCTAGCTGACTTTATTCTGACTTTTAATGGTATCACAATATTTTTTTACCTATAACTCCTTATCATTGCTGTAACAGCTTTTTTCGGTCATGTTTGGCCGTGTTACAGCTGTTTGCGTATTTTGAGGAGTTCCAGATGTTTGCGTCATTCCATTTCCTGCCTGGGTCCATCATGCGATGATCTTTACTATCGGAGGATGTTTGAACTTTAATGGTGATCTGGACTTACTTCAATTTTGTGTTTAGCGTATTGTTGGACTTTATATGGACTTGGATATGCACTATATGACAGTATGTCATGTTAATTATTTTTGACTACAGTGTTCTACTTAAATATTTTCACATTTATATTTCTTTAACTGTCGCTCATATGTTTCTGGTTCTGTATAGCTAGTTTAATATATGTTATATTATGGAATGGTTGCATGCTGAGTTGATTTAACAGCATAGTGTTGGCATATGAATCTGTTTGGTAGTGTGCTACCAGGCAGGTCTTTATTGCAACTTTTCTGTTTGTTCGGCAGAGTGTATGGTTCGCGTTTTACGCGAATACCAGACATTTTCTGTTGGCCAGTTATAACTGGCGACTAATTTAATGTGCCACTCTATGTAGGGTTTGTACTTTGTTGTACGCCATTGTTTTGTGCATGTGGCCATTTCGTGGTATTTGTTTGATATTGGGGGTTTTCCTTCCTTACGTTACGACAGCATGTTATGTTAATCATTTTTGACTACAGTGTTCTACTTAAATATTTTCACATTTATATTTCTTTAACTGTCGCTCATATGTTTCTGGTTCTGTAGAGTTAGTTTAATATATGTTACATTATGGAATGGTTGCATACTGAGTTGATCTAACAGCATAGTGTTGGCATATGAATCTGTTTGGTAGTGTGCTACCAGGCAGGTCTTTATTGCAACTTTTCTGTTTGTTTGGCAGGGTGTATGGTTCACGTTTCACGCGAATACCAGACATTTTCTGTTGGCCAGTTATAACTGGCGACTAATTTAATGTGCCACTCTATGTAGGGTTAGTACTTTGTTGAACGCCATTGTTTTGTGCATGTGGCCATTCCGTGGTATTTGTTTGATATTGGGGGTTTTCCTTCCATATGTTGGTTTAAACTCTTGTGGGTTTATGGTGGGAACCAAATCACTCAAATGTTTTTCATGTGGTTTGGTGTATTCTTGCCAGTTTATGCTTATGATTAAGTCTACAGCCTGTTTGGTCATTGTTCATGGTTTATAGTTTGCGTGAACATTAGATTGTCTGGGTGTTTGTTATATAATCAACCTATTCAGTACGACAATTTGGGCAGTGTTATGACATCTTTATTTTGTGTAGATGGTTGCATTTATTTGGGCCATCTTGATTATGTGTGTTCCTTTGATTGGATCCAATATTATTTTTGATATTTTTTTGTTTAATAGCCATGCTGATGTAGTATATACACATTTATATGGGGTCCTATACAGCTAATTTATTTACAATCTCCAGAATTGGGATGATATTTAGTTCTCATATATATATTGTACAAGTAGGTTTTTGGATAGTCTATACTGATTTAATGTAGGGCTATCATTTTTCAATAGTTGGATTTTCATGTTTATAATATGTATTGATGATTAATACACATCCAACTGTTGATATACAATATTCCTAATTTTGGTTGTATATTCTGTATTTTTATACCCCTTGACTATGCTGTTATCAGTATATGTGTCAGTTGGGTTAGTTCTGGTTGGGTGTTGAATTGAACCATTTTTGTCTATCAGACACAACGTGGCCCACTTTGGATATATACTAGTCTGTTGTAATATTATATTTAGGGCCAGTTGGACCTGTCCAATTGTGTTTCAATGAACATACTCAAGTCTAGAGGGGTCTATTTTCACTGACACATTTTTTGATTGATCATTTGTTGGACAAGGTGGTCTAGGATCAACATTATGTGATTTAATTTACTATATTACATATTGTATATGATATATTTTGACTGGTGTATATATAACCATAGCCTATACAGGTTTTTTTGGAAATATTGGGACCGATACACAGCAATATGACCTTGGGTATTTCTGGAGGTCGTTTTGGCTGTTTATTGTATTGGTCCACTTGATTGGTCATTGATCCATCAGACTTATACATATATACCAGGTTATCTTATATATGATTTGTTTGCTGGTATTTGAAGTATAATGGTCTGTCTTTGGATTACATTCTATTGAGTGACTCTTGGTCCATATATACTGGATCACTTGTGTGTCAGTGTTGACATTAGCTTTTCACTAAGTTTAAAGTAAGATTTTTTTGCTTCAGGTGTTCTTATTTTGAAGCACAGTTTGGTTGGTTTGGTTGGACTAAATTTCCAAATTTTGAATATGGCATTGTCACCCATTATACAGGGCTTATCATCTGACATGGATGATTTATCTGTGTTTGGTCTGGACAAGAATGGGTCATCAACTATGACAGATGTGGTTGGGTCTGATTTGGATGCACAATGTGATATATTTTTTAACAAATTGGGCAAGCATATGAAGATGGTTAGGACCAATGTGTGGCATTTACGCTTATTCAAAGCATATCAGCAGAAACACATTACCCCACGGGGTTTAAGGGTCAAAATACAACCTTTGGTCTCTGATATTGATGACCAGCTTATTCAGGATTGGGGTCATATTCAACAGTTGGCCTCATCCAAATTTGTGGATGCTTTGGCCAATTTCTATGGGCGTAAGGTACAACAGGGTATTAAGGATTTGGACACTTTCTGTTTGCAGACGAATAAGTTTGAAGCTTGTGACTCTTTTACGACACAAGTTAAGAAACTCACTACAGATTTGTCCAAAATGGAAACCACTCTTAAAGATAGGAAAATCAAAAAATTTCTTCGTGATGTAGGTGATTATGATAGGGGTAAACCTTTTGATACTTCTAAGAATGTATCTTTTAGATTACCCCGGGATGATCATAAATATGATAAGAGATCATCTACTCCCAAAAGAAAAAGGCCTAGGTCCATTTTAAAGATAAATACTGGTCTGTCAAGTGGGACATCTGGGGAAGATAATTCTTCCAATACAGAAGGTGAATTCGATTCACATTTATGTGAGGGATTACCCATGTCCAAAAGGGACAATTTATCACACCCTCTCAATTCAGATACCGACGAGGGGGGCGGAAGCACAGGAAACATAACATCCAAACAAAGTTTGGAGACACTCATGAAGATCATGACACAGCATTAAGTTCCGATTCTAATGTTCACAATATTTCGTCTGTTGATTTAACTAATGTACAAATCAAATTATTAAACAAAGGGCTCAATTTTGTTCCTGGGTTTTTTGTCTCCGAACAGTCTCTGGCCCAGGATGTTATCAATTTTTGTCGTATATTGAATTTGAAGGTGTTTTTTGATAGTAATGTTTGTGATGCACCTTGTGATACAGTTGGTGACTTCAGATTTAAAAAATCCACTTTTACTCCACCTATGACTCATTTAGTAGGGGTATTTCAAAAAAAATGTCCTTCGGGACATACATTGTCATCTTAAGGATTTTCCTGTTACTTATAATAATCTGACTACTGAAGAACCATGCAGTTTGGATGAGTTGATTCATAATAAAAACCTTGTCATTATTCAAGCTGATAAAGGTGGAGTGGTGGTGGTACTAGACAAAACTGCCTATGATAGTGAGGCCATGAGACAATTGGGTGACAAACAATATTACCGGCAGATGCTTGTGGATCCCTCTCCCCATTTTAAGTGCCAAATTGATGGATTTTTGACTGAGGCAGTGGATGAGGGTATTATTACTCAAGATGTCAAAGAACAGCTATTGGTTGGGTCACCTAAAAAACAGTATTTATACCTGTTACCCAAGATCCACAAACATGCCACTAATCCACCGGGGCGACCGATTGTCTCGGGACATGGGTCCCTTACCGAACCACTATCTGAATATTTGACTCTATATTTAAAACCATTATTGAGTCAAATTAGAGCTAGGATTCAAGACACCACCCAATTTTTGGATATTATTAATAACTCCCAACTTCAATCTCATTGGCTAT
Organism: Protopterus annectens; assembly: GCF_019279795.1. Lineage (NCBI taxonomy): Eukaryota > Metazoa > Chordata > Ceratodontiformes > Protopteridae > Protopterus > Protopterus annectens. Next base: position 1,303,030,989 of record NC_056737.1, on the reverse strand, counting down.
TATGCACTCTGGACATTACCTCTCTTTACACTAACATTCCACACTGGGCGGGTTTACAAGCGTTGGATTATTGGTTGGCTAGATCAGGTTTATATCCATCTGGATTTAATACTTTTCTTGTATGCCTAACAGAATATGTGCTGTCAAGCAATGTTTTCTATTTTCACAATCTTTGCTATTGGCAGAAGCAAGGTACTGCTATGGGTGCTTCTTTTGCACCCATATATGCAGATCTGTTTATGGCATACATCGAAGAGATTGTGATTTATGATGTTAAACACAATATTTATATGTGTGAGATGGATATCTGGCGTCGGTATCTGGATGACTGTTGGTTGGTGTGGAAAGCTGATGAACAGTATCTTATGGAATTTCTTGAATATCTGAATAACAACATCTGGGGGATTGAATTTAAATTGACCTATAACAAATCGAGGATGGTATTTCTCGATGTAGAAATCATTAGGAATCAGGATAATACCCTATCTTCCAGGATGTTCAGAAAATTTCGAATTTAATTCAATATTACATGCTACCAGCTTCCACCCGCAACATGTCATCCAGAACATACCCAAATCTCAGTTTCTTAGAGCCAGGAGAATCTGTTCTAGCCAACAATCCTTCCTTGATGCCCAAGATGATTTGACTAGCAGATTTATTAAGAGGGGATATCGTCCAGGTTCGGTACATCTAGCCAAAAGATCTGTGTCTAGTCTAAATAGGGAAGATTTATTAACATACAAAGATAAGAGTAACTGTCACCAGTTACAACCTTTACGTTTGGTAACTACATATGGACGGAATACACAGGGCTTTAAAAATATCATACAGAGACATTGGAACATTCTTAAAGCTGATTTAAAACTTTATTCTATGTTGCCAGATCAATGTTCCTTCTCATTTAGAAGGGGACAGACCATTGGTTCAAAATTGAGTCATTACAAGAGAGTAGGTGTGGATTTTTCTGAACAAACTCAGCGGTCTATCTCAGGAAACCCATTGTTGGATGTATTCCCTGTGGGCATTGCTCATTTTGTATTCGTGTTTCACGTACTAATGAATTCACCAGTAAAAATACCTCACAAGTTTTTGATATAAAGTTTTGGGCTAACTGTAACACTGAGTGGGTCATCTATTTGGTGACCTGCAATTGTTCTGCTTTCTATGTTGGAAAGACTTCCCGAGCTTTCCGTCTCAGAATTTGTGAACATTTGAGTGACATAAAAAACGTATTAGTAATGCTTTGTATAAACATTGTTTGAAACATGTATCTGCTTCATATAAATTTGTTGTTATTGATTGCATCAGGGAAATGTAAAGACAAACAGTTTTGGCAGGAATTACTTAGCTCCAAGGAGAAAAATGGATCATCAAACTTGGAGCTTTGTTTGCACCTGGTCTTAATGACCAATTGTGAATTCTGTGTTTGGATTGGCCCTTGAGTTGGACCCATCCATATATATGTGCATGTATTGTGATACTCTGTTTTTTCATTTTATACTTCACTGAAGAAGGCTCAGAGGAGCCGAAACCGGTTTGAGGATTGTTGCTTTTTTGTTCAAAAGCTTTTTCTGCTATTGGTTTTCACAATAGCAGTATTTCAGGGGGGTGTTTTCTTCCCTCTTGACAATAAATGTTTTTTGATATGGTTACTACCAACACTTGCTGGCTTTTTTGTTTGTTGTAGTTAAATTACTCATCTATGGTGAAGAAATTAAATTGTCTTCATCTCTCTAAACTCTTGAGTTTTAACAAGCACATAATTAAACATTTATCATTAAGCCCAGGGTACATATAGGCATTGAGCCTTATTTGCCATAACAATTCTATTCTTTCCAATGTTAAACTAGTTGGACCTCCTCTAATATCCTGATTAACTTGTTGAACTACTTTAAATTTGAAGTAATGTTCAGGATTTAGAACGGTGTGTCTAGCTAGAGCATTCTCTTCCTTATGTTGGCTAATGGCCCTCATGTGTTCTGAAACTCTCTCTTTTAATTTCTGATCGGTTTTTCCAATATAAAACGAAGGACATGCTTGACATTTAGCTATATAAACTACTCCTTTACTATTGCAATTAAATCTTCCTTTAAGGTTGATTTTATAATCATTAACCTCTATGCTGTTTCCCCATGTCCATTAGATAACAATATGAGCAATGTCTACATTGCATCATTCCTTGATTTCTGATCGGAAAGTTTTTTTGCTTCTGAAAAATTTGTTTGAAATTGTTAGCAAATGTAGGACATTCCCGATGTAGTATGAAGTTATGTAAAGTATAAGATGATACGTGTACACATCACCTAGAATACGGGGTTTTAGGAGATTGTTTATTAATGTCTTTTTTGAGTTTTTAATAGATGAATTTTTAATATTTTTTAAAATTGATTCATGCTTAATTCATATTATTTCAATCCATTACTTCAGCTGATTTCTGAAGAAGTTCTGCTATTTTAGCAGGACGAAAAATGTTATTTTGTGCGTTTAAAGTGATTAAATCGGAGTTGTTTTTTGGTTTGCTGTCAATTTGGCGTTTTCTTCACAAAAACAGCAAATGCTGTTTGACGAAACTACTTTTGCAGACAGTAGAGTTTGCTTTTCCTCCACTGTTGTGTGACCTTGGAGATGGTATATACAAATCCAAGGATGTAGGGGAGTGGCCCATGTTGAGCTTGCCCCCTGCAAATAAACAATCTTCACTATTCGAAGGTAATTTTAGCTAACAACTTTGTTTCCATTCACTGAAATTACTATAGGTGACTCAACATAAATCCTTTCCTACAATTCCAAGATATTTCTTTGCTGAAGAAGTGAGAAGGTTCGCAATGCAGTTCATGAGAACTGAAATCTTTTGGATTCTTTTAAAGAACAGAACATTTATAGCTGCATAAGAAAATGTTCTCAGAATCAAATATTTTATGTGGGCTTATACTGTGGTCCCTATAGTATGAAACAACTGAGATGCTTTTCCAGCTATGTAGATCAAACTGTCTATCAAAAGACTGTTTTTCAAGAAGGGAAATATTTGGAGCTGCCATGTTCTGAAGTAGGAAACAGTGGGAATCAGCGGTTTGAACAACCTTGGGTACAGATGTAGGTCAAACATTACAGATGAAACATGAAAACAGACATCATTCTGTGGAATGATGTACAGCTACACACATGTAGACATCTTTCATGTCCACTGCTATCCACGCATCTAACTTTATTAAAGGGAATAGGCTTAGGTTTAAAGTATGAAATACTTGCTGAGATATTTCTTTAGGTTTGATAACATTGTAACATAGACCTCCACTGCTGTTTTTCTTTAAAGCCATTGAGAAGTCTGAATAAAATCCCCTGACTTTTTTAGTTTATTTGTCACTTAATACATTGCCTTTTATTAACTTAATAGCTACAACTAGGGCTTTGTGAAGCAACTGGGGGCATTTAACTGAAATCAGATATGCTACTGGCTTCCAAGCAGTTACGCAACAGAGCTGGTGAAACTGTCTGAAGAATCTATTAGTCTAATGGAACCTATTGACAACTTTTTATATAGTGCATGAACAGTCTAACTATATAACAGGCAGCATAATGAACTGAAAAGTCTGCAAAACTCACTTGGATCTTTTCTAATGGAGTGCTCCCATACTGCTGTTTTATCTGTGATCTGTTGCAAACCTTGTTGATTTTTTTTTTTTAAGAAAGTTGACTTAGGATGTAGAATACTCCTTATACAGTGATGATTGGGAGTATGCTTCATTATTGTCACACTCTTCCCTTTGGCATTCTGGCTAGACACTGATTATCTGGAGACTCCGTATTCAATCAGATATCCAGAATTGTTGACATAATATCCTCATGCAAGGACTGGTATCAAAAACTCTTCCCACACTTTTGACTTCATGTAAAAACTCACTTCATTACAGGCAACATTTGCCATATGTATAACAACTTTGCCTGCAGATGGTTTAATATCTTTCTCTACCATATTTTGCAAGGTGCCTTGAATCTGTGTGCAAATGGACCCCAATGCTGAAGCATGTGGCTTTCATAAACATCCTGACAGCTAATGGAATGTTGTTGCTGTCTTTCGGCTTTTCCCAGTTAGGGGTCGCCACAGCAGAACTCCGGTCCGCTAATGATTGGCAGTAGATTTTGATGAACACCAAGGTGCCAGCTCAACGTTCAACCTTCAACGAAGGCACGCCTATTTACGCATGTCTTTTGTATGCCCACCCAACCGCGGAGAGGACATGCAGATTCCACACAGAAGGCACTCCCCGCACTCCAGCCGAGAATTGAACAGGAGAACCTCTTGCTGTGAGGCAACAATGCTAGCGCTGCACCACCGCAGATGTCACCAGCTAATGGAATGTATGCATCCTTTTTCAAAATTTCTCATACTGGGTACTCTGGCAGGTGGTAAAGTGGTGATGACAGCTTTTTCTTATATTGTAATGCTTGTGGAGAAATAGGAGATGGATCTATACAAAGGTTATAACCAAGAAGATCCTGTCAATCTGTTAAAGCCATTTATCATTTGCTTGCCTTTTCAAAAGCAGAGGAATAGGAGACTGGAGCTTTGACACCACCTACTACGAGTTCCTGGAAGGAGTTGAAGACAGCAGGTTTTACCCAAGGCTGCATCTCACTTGACTAATTCATAATATCTGTTCTGTAGACAGGATGAAGGTGGTGCAATGGTGCAACAGTTAGTGCTGCTGTTCAGAGCATTTGGCTTTATAGTTTGGTTCCTAGCTGCCCTAGGTCTCCATACCCTCTTTGTATCTGCATGGGTTTAGCAAGGTGCTCCAGTTAAATTCAATTTCCCAAAAGCATGCTGTAGGATAACTCATCTTTATTTAACTTGCACATTGGGGTGTGTTAGTGTCTCTGTTATCCAAAGGACTGTCATCATGTCCAGGACTGGTTTCCTGCCTTATGCCCATTGAATAAAGCCTCTGGGTCACCTTGACCCTGAATGGGATGAAACAGACATCAGAAAACTAATGACTGAATGAATAGCAGGATGAGATCAGTAATTACATCCCCCCAAATAATCCCTTGTGAGGTCTCCCCGACACAACAGTATTGAGGGAAGGAAGTAGATAAAGACTATTGTTGGTTCCAGCCAGTATGCCCTTCAAACAAGGGGTAGGGAAAGGTGATCTTTATGCATTTCTTTGAAGCTGTTTTTTCAGGCTTAAAAGAAAATACAGTGAAGTGACAAAGGTGTAGTGATGGATATCTGATAATACTTAGTCCATCTGAGTAGCACTGGAGTTGGCATCTGGTTATACACTGCCTCTTACAAAGTGGTAGTAGGCTCTATAACTGAAGACTGGGGCCAGATCCATAGGATCTGGTGCATAGACCAACTCATGGACTGGTGAGGACCTGGCTGGGGATGGGCAAGGAAAATGTTCAGTAACCATCTCAATTAGGTGTTTTGTGGGGAAAAATGCAAGTGTTCCTTTCAGTGACTAAATCTCCAAGTTATGCTATGAAAATAACTGAAAACATACACTCTTTGATAAAATTAGAAGTTATGTACCTACCATAACGTTCCATGTTAGTTGTCTTCTCTCGCCTTCTTTCTTGCTGGATGGGTTCGGAGCCGATCCTCGGCTCCGACTCGGCACTTGCTTTAGCTCGAGAACTCCTTTTACCAGCTCGAGGCAACCCTATATCCCATGATGCAAGGCGGAACTACCTCAGATCTCGTTTGGCAGCTAACTTACCCTGCTAAAGGTTATCCTAACCAAATTAGGAACAAAGTTTCCTAAAAGAAGTCCTCATAACAAAGATCCAGAGGAAACAAACTATTAGGAACTCTTCAAGATCTGTCCAGGCCAGGGGGAAGGAGGGAGGGATGCAAGAAAGAAGGCGAGAGAAGACAACTAACATGGAACGTTATGGTAGGTACATAACTTCTAAATGTTAAGTTGTCAATCTCGCCTTCATTCTTGCTGGATGGGACCGCGTCCCTAGCACCTGAATCCCGGGTAGCTCAACGGAACAGACCCTTGAGAACTGTGGAACCAAAACTGGCCCTATCTCTGGAGGCCAAATCCAACTTGTAATGAGAAACAAAGGTATGAGGCTTGGCCCAAGTAGCTGCTGCACAAATGGTATCAATGGGAAGTCTATCCTGAAAAGCTGCAGAAGTGGATAGACTCCTGGTGGAGTGTGCTTTTGGCTTAGAAGTTAGTTGTTTGCCTCTGAGAGAGTACACATAGGAAATGGTGGAAGTCAACCATCTGGATAAGGTCACTTTAGAAACAGGAAGACCTAACCTGTTTTCTGCATAAGAGACAAACAATTGGTCCGATTTTCTAATTTGTTTAGTCCTATGCAAGTAGTACCTGAGCTGACGATGGACATCCAAAAAATGCAATTTCTGTTCAGCTCTGTCGGAATAGTTAGGGAAAAAGACTGGTAGATCTATAGATTGGTTAATATTGGTTTGAGATACAACCTTGGGGAGAAAGGAAGGGTTAGTTCTTAACGATACCCTGTCCTTATGAAAAAACAAATAAGGTGAACGAATACAGAGAGCTTGAATCTCGGAAACCCTTCTTGCAGAAGTGACAGCCAGTAAAAATATAGTCTTCCACGTCAATAACTTCAAAGAACATGAAGCAGACGGTTCGAAGGGAGGTAGTATCAAGGATGCCAACATTAAGTTTAGATCCCATTGCGGAGGAGGATGCTTTATAGGTGGCTTTAGGAGAAAAACTCCTCTCAAAAAGGCCTTGCATAATCTATGAGACATGATGTTATTGTCATGCAAGCCAACATGATACTTGGAAATAGCAGCCAGTTGTACTTTGACTGTAGATGACGAGGATCCCGAATGAAAAACCTCCGCTAGGAAATCTAAAACAGAATGTATGGGAGCAGTAAAAGGATCAATATTTCTGGAGTTTGCCCAAATCGAAAATCATCGCCACTTGCTAGCATAAATAGTCCTAGTGGACGACTTCAAAGAATACACTATAATGTCTCTGACTGAGTCAGAAATCATTGGTAGCCTGGCTAGGGAAGGAAGTGGAGCAACCAAGCAGTGAGGTTGAGAGAATGAATGGCCCGGTGCTGCTGACCCGACTGGTGGATCAAAAGATCCGGAACTGGGTCCAGATGCCAGGGCTGCACCAGAAAGTGACGATGCAGAGACGGAAACCAAATTTGTCGAGGCCAAAAAGTAGCAATGAGGATCAATTTGGCTCTCAAAACGGTGGCTTTCTGAATGACTTGTGGAATCAATGGAAAGGGAGGAAAAGCATAAAGAAGTCCCCGAGGCCAATCCTGGGTTAGAGAGTCTCTCAGGGGTTGGCCTGGAAGGGGAAATAGAGTGAAATAGTCTGGGCACTTGTTGTTTTGAGGGGTAGCGAAAAGATCGCAACAAGGAGTGCCCCACTTCAGAAAAATCTGATCCACTACAGATTGATTGAGAGACCACTCGTGAGGCATCAGAATAGATCTGCTTAGCCTGTCCGCCAATAGGTTGGACCTGCCGGGATGTGCATTGCTATCAGAAACCGCTGAGAAGAGATCGCCCATTGCCAAAGTCTGAGAGCTTCTCGACATAAGGGATAGGACCTGGTTCCGCCCTGTTTGTTGATGTACCAGACCACGGACATGTTGTCCGTCTGTACTGCAATAGTCCCGTGGGAAGAAAGTCGTCGAGGGCTTGCAAGCGTTAAAAGCACTGCTCTCATCTCCAGGACATTTATGTGCAGATGGTATTCTATGGGTGGCCACGTCCGTGGACCATCCTGCCCTGATAATGCCCCCCCCACCCGATCAGAGAGGCATCCGTGGTGACTGTGGCAACTGGAGGAGGGGGAACAAAGGGTCGGCCCTGATGAAGAAGAGGGGAGATATCCACCAGCCCAGATGAGCCCTGCACGACTGTGTCACTAAGATCTCGTGTCTCATCGGAAGATTGTGATACGACCACTGCGTGAAAAGCATCCACTGCAGGAGACGCATGTGAAAGCGAGCCAGTGGTAGAAGAACAATGGCCACAGCCATTAGACCTAGAACTTTCAGGACAAACCTGGCTTTGATCTTTTTGCTTTGTAACAGAAGCCGAACAAATTTTTGGATGTCCAGAATTCTTTGATCTGTTAGTCTGGCTAACATTTTGATTTGTATTTAACTCTGCCTATAAAGGTGATAGATTGGCAAGGCAGCAGAGAAGATTTTCAAATTTACTGAAATTCCCAGATTCTTGCAAAGCTGAAGGGTGTAGTCTCTGGACTGAAGAAGCTGACACTTGGTGGTGGCGGAGAGGAGCCAGTCGTCCAAATAAGGAAACACCTGGAATCCTAGTCGTCTCAGGTGAGCTGTGACCACTGCCATGCATTTGGTAAACACTCTGGGGGCTGAAGTGAGGCCAAAGGGCAGGGCTCTGAATTGGTAATGACTGGTCCCTAGCGCAAAGCGGAGAAACCTCCTGGAGCGCCTGTGAATCTTTATGTGATAGTACGCATCCTGAAGGTCTATCGAGCACATCCAGTTGTCCTTGCCCAGAAAGGGCAGAATGGACTGAAGCGTGACCATCCGGAATCTTGCCTTTTTGACAAATCTGTTCAGATTGCTGAGGTCTAATATTGGTCTCCACTCTCCCGTCCTTTTGGGGACCAAAAAGAATCTTGAGTAGACGCCGGATCCTACTTGGTCTGCCGGCACTGTCTGGATGGCTCTTTTTTCTAGGAGTTTTGAAACCTCCTGTTTTGCCAAATCCCTTTGACCGGGTGAGATGTCTGGAAGGGATTGTAGAGGTACGGGAAACCTTATGAAGGGGATCTTGTAACCCTCGGATATAATCGACTGTACCCACTTCTCTTGGGATAGGGATTGCCAGGCTACTGGGTACAGTGAAATCCTTCCCCCGACTGCCTCCAAGGGTGGACAGTTGGGCAACACCTCAGGGATGCTGAAAAGGCTTCTCAGGAAGAGACTCCCTGTTGCCCTGGTTCTGAGGACCCCCCCTGCCTCTAGGGCGGCGTCTATTATTGTTACCCCCTCTGCCTCTGGGGGTAAACTGACCACGTGTGTCCGGTGTAGCTCCTTGGGCTTTACGGAACCACATCTTGCCCCTTCTGACCCTTGGGATATGGTCTAGAAGGAGTGGAAAATTGGACTCCAACGGCAGAAAGAGTCTTACCGTCCTGCTCACACCTGGTCAAGGTATCCTTCACTTGAGGTCCGAACAAAGCCGAACCATCAAAGGGGGTATTAGTGAAGGACGCCTTAAAGGGGTCCGCAAAATTACACAGCCGCATCCAGGCTTGGCGTCTAAGAGCAACTCCTGTGCCTGCGGCCCTGCTCGCTCCATCGGCCGCATAAGATATGAGCCGCATGGAGGAGTTAGATATGGAATTCAGGATAGCAAGCTGTGAGGCAATCTTTTCCTGAGCTCCAGCAGCAGAAGGATCCTGGACTACTTCACCCAGTTCCTTGAGAATATCTCGTTGAAGCCTGGTGAAGTGACAAAGGTAATTCAGCGAACGCATAGCAAAGGTCGCTGAAGAAAACATCCACTTTCCATACCTGTCCATGGTCCTAGAGTCCTTGTTAGGAGGATGGACAGGTACTGAAGGATCCGCCAGTTCCTTCTTAGTGGCCGCCGCCACCATAGCATCCACAGAGACACCTTTGGAAAGGAACTGTTTATCCGACGAGGCCGTAATGAACTTGGATGGTCTTCTGGGGACAGGTTCCACAGAATCTGGAGCCGCCCACGCCTTCCGAGCCACTACCTGCATGAGTGGGTCGAAAGGCGGAGACACCCAGGAGGTGGAAGGTCGGGATCCAAAAGCCTCCAGGTATACCGACTCATCCTCGGAGGGGTCAATGGAGGGCCAATTCCCCCTCTGAGGAGCTCAAGGATGTCTGAAAAGGAGACATCCTCAGAGGGGGACCGTGGGGAACCCTCTGACTCATCTAAGTCGGTATCAGATGTAGTAGACTCAGGGGAGTCTGTGTGTTTCCTCTTACACGTCCTCTTCCGAGGGGGTTCCCCTGCAGGGTCAGGAGAAACCTCGGAAGAAGAGGAAATTCCCAGTGGGGAAACCTGGGGCGATGGATCCCTGGGCCTGAGAGCAAGAGGCTGGCAAGAGGCATCTGCAGGCACTGATGTGGGAGGAGCTAGAGGGATGGACCGTTGACCAGGCTCAGAGGCCAGGACACTCCTCATCACCTCAAAGGCTCCTCTCCCCGGGAGACCAGAACATACCCGCTCCGAAGAGACAGGAATGGTCAGCTCCAAGGAGAGAGAAGGCTCCGATGCCGATGTCGGCGCCGAGCTTACCAAAGCCGAAGCCCCGAGAGGGAGAGCGGGGTCGGACAAGGGTCCGATGCCACTAGCCCCCTCGGAGCCGACAGTGGAAACCCGGCGACGGATCCCTCCAAGGAAGGTCTCAAGGAGGAGATCGGAGCAGAGGCCGGGCGAAGGATGTATCGGCTCCGGCATCGAAACAGTCGCTGTCCCAAGAAGCTCCGGCTCCGAACTCTGGTGTGGAGTCGGAGGAGGAAGTTCAAGAATTGGGGCTATAGTCGAAGTCTGTTGAGACGGGCTATGGAGCATTTGGGCCAGTGCCTGAGACTTCAACAGCCTGCTTACCACCCTCTCCAAGTCGTGGTCAGACAGCCTGGAAGATCTCGAAGATCGGCTCCGATGGCTCCGCTCCGACAAAAGAGGAGATCCCGGGCAGTGGATACTCATAATAGAGGGGACCGAGATCTCTTCGGGTCGAAGCCATCGGGCGAAGTCCCTAGAACTCCAGATGGAGCCGAGGATTTCTCGACTCCGATGCTGGATAAAGTGTCGGCTCCAGCCGGAGCCGACAAGGCCACAGTAGTCAGGGTATCGGAGCCAGCCGGCACCGAACCCACTACTCAGTAGAAGTATCGACTCCAGCCGGGCCGATATCGGCTCCAGCGGCGGAGCCACCGGAGGAGGCTTGGACACTGTAGCCTGAGCCTTGGTGGCTTAAGAGGTTTTCCTGACCCTGATTTAGGAGGAGAACCTTCAGGTTTAAGTAAACCTCGGAGGATGAGTTTGTTCCTCCTTTCCTGCAAGACTCTCTGGCTAAAAGCATGACACAACACAGGAGTCCTGCAGGTGCAAAGGCCAGGCAATAAACACAAGAAGTGTGACCGTCTGTCAGAGACATTTTCTGGCAGCACTGGTCACACTTCTTGAAGGCTGAGGCCTTGCCTTCTTTTGACATCCTAGGAGGATAGAACACAAACAGTCCCAACAAACACACAAATTAATCCCTTACACAAACACACAGGAAGGGATAACAAAAGGGAACTAGGCCTGACTAAACTACTTTAGATTAAAACTTATAAAAGTTTATAAAAAGGTTGAAAAATAGGGAATAGGGTGGGCTGTAACTAATTACAGACTACACTAACACTAACAGGGAAAAATAAACCCCTAACTACACTTTTTCTTATTTGACTAAGAAAAAACTTACCTCAGCTGGCAAAGGAGACCTCTTTTGCTAAGCGGCAAACGAGATCTGAGGTAGTTCCGCCTTGCATCATGGGATACAGGGTTGCCTCGAGCTGGTAAAAGGAGTTCTCGAGCTAAAGCAAGTGCCGAGTCGGAGCCGAGGATCGGCTCCGAACCCATCCAGCAAGAATGAAGGTGAGATTGACAACTTAACATGCATTTTTTCTAATATTTGTGGTATATGAGGAGACTTTCTTCTCCCTCATAACTTACATCTGTAATGACCCATTTTAATCTCTTTTGACAGACTACCTTCCTTAGCAGAAGTTTCTGAAAATTTATCACCACTACAATCAGAGGTTGACCTTGACTTTTTATTTTTCAACATTCACCTCTCATCCTTTCTTGTCACTGTTTATTCTTCTACATTCCCATATGGTTTTTTGGCCGTGTATAATGTGCTTGGTAGAGACATTTGCTTAGGTTCCAAAACTTTACGTGACTGATTTATTTACTTATTCATTTATATTTGATCCACATGGACCTTTTTCAGACTCTTCCTAGGATCACTGTCTGGTTAAGTGATTTGCTCAGAGTTACACAGTAAGCAAATGAAGGCTGAACAAATCAAACCCTAGAATATAGGAAGCAGTTCGCTGACCGCCCTAACAGACTTTTCCTCCTAAGAATTAAGTCTCTTTCTCTTGCAGCTTAAGCAACTTCTTTTGTAAACAAAAGGATGTCAAAGCTCTAAGTATCCTTATCTTAACCTCTGAGTTCTTACACTGTTCACCTTTAAGCATTATACAGTGAATCAAGATGTAATTTTTTAGGGGGAATTCATCTATCAAAATACATGTTCCCAGTCTTCAATGAGGTAGGTAGTGCATAAGAAATATCATTTCAACTTTTATTTGCTCACCGTTATAAAACAGTATTTTTTTACAGTGTTCACTGAACAGAAAAACAGATAACTGTCCAACAAAAATAGTCAAGAATTAAAAATAATGCTGAGTGATCAACAGCTTTTGAATGATAGAAATGGAGACAGTGTAAAGTAATAAAATGTTTACATGTATACTGCAGCTGACAGAAGAGGAAAAGTTAACGTGTGATATTTCCTTCATATAGTAAGATCTTCAATGGTCTGAAAATCTGTGCATTTTGCAATGAAATAAGTGAAAGCCCAAAAGTAGAGCACAGTTTTTTGAATAGTATGCCAGTAGATGTTTGAATGATCACTGCTTCAGCAGCATAAGCTATATGGGTTATATCCTACATAGGTTATATCAGCCAGCCAGTTTCCAAAGCACAGGGCACCTTCCATGTGACCAAACCATTAGCTTGAGCTGAGCTGACTAAAAAGACAGGTTTGGGCTCCAAGCCCTTCTGAGAATTTCCATACCAACTGAGGCAGGGAGGCTAAGCCTAGAGAGGACAATGCTAGGAAAGAAAAAAAAATGCATGTCTACAACATGGTGTAAAAACTCACCAAAATACAAGAGTGATGGATAAAAGGGGGAAGTGTCTACTGCAGCAGTAATCATTCAAACATCTACTGTTATGGTATGTTTACTTACATGACTGTACTATGCTCTTCATATTAGTTACTGCTGTAGTACCCTAAGCTATATGGATTGATTACCACAGTTTAAAACAAGTGGGAGGTGGAAGGAGAAGGGTCTAGTAGCCCCTGAAGAATGGTTTGAGCAAAGCCCATCCTAGACTTGGAAAACTAATCCACTGTATAGTGCATTTTAAAAGTAAGCAGAGAGGGCCAAGTTGTCGCTTCACCACTGATTAGGCCAAGGCCCTGATAAAGTGAGACTTGTCTCTGCCCGAAACAGTTTTGTTATGGTGGGAACAACAAAAGGTACTATTCTGAAACAACCATTTGGAAATAGGCTACTTTGACACAGGTTGCCCCTTCTTCTTAACTTCACAAAGTGTTGGGGGGTTGGCATAACAGTTAAGGTATTTACCACACAAACATAAATTGCTGGATTTGCTTTTCATCTTTGAAAGGGAAACTGACTAAGCTAATAATGGCCCACAAGCACAGCTAGCCTAGCACATACCTATGAACATAACTTTTTTTTATAGGGGCTGGCATAATGGTTAAGGTGTTTACCTCAGACAGACATGGCACAGGGTTTGATTATCACCCTTGAGGGAAACTAGCTATTCTTAAAATGGCCCACTTGGGCAGCTAGCCTGGAACTTACCTATAAACCTAAAGACAAGAAATGAACAACTGGCTGGAAGTTCTGAAAGATTTTGTTCTAATAAAACAGTAATAGAGTTTTCTGTGGGCATCCAATGTATGAAGTTTAGGACCTGGAAAGAAAACAGGGAGATAAACAGTTTAGCTTAAAATAATCTCAACACACCACTTTAGGAATAAAAGGATGATCAATTCTCAAACAAACACTGCCTCTGTGGAAGATGAGTTAAGGCTGACCCACCATAAGACTTGCAGCTTAGACACTCTTCTTGAAGTAGTCAGAGCAATCAGCAAAACTGTTTTCCATGTTAAGAACATCAAGTCAGCCAGATAAACTGGTTGGATCAGTTGTTAACTTCTTTAACACAAAACTAATATCCCAAGGAGGAGCCACCAGTTTTCTGGGAAGCTTCTCATGTAACACCTCCTGCCAAAGCATTTTCAAATGAGAATGCATTAAGAGAAGGGGATCCATGGGCAGACACACTAAAATGGCAGAAAAAGTTATCTTGACAGAGGAGTAAGGCAGGCCATAGGATAGTAACTCAAACAAATACTACAGACCAGGGAAACACTAGCCCTGAATGGGTGAGGGTTGCTCTGTTGGCACCAAGTAGAAAACCTATTTGTTTATATAAGATTTTCTAGTAGAAGGCTTTCTTGTCTTCATTAGTACCTGTTGCACATCCTCAGAAAACCAGGTGCCTAAAAGGTATTAAGACCCTGTCATCCAGGCAGTTATAGTTGTTTGGGTTAGGGATGTATCAAGCATCTCTGTTCTTGTGTGACTAAATCCAGTCTGTGATGAAGCTTGTGGTAACTCCCCCTTGCCAATTCCAAAAAAACAGGAGAAGCACTGTTACCTGGATCAAATGGGAGTCACCACAATGATCTTTGGGGAGTCCTTCTGAATCTACTGAAGTACCCTGGATATCAGTGGAAAGGGTGGAAAATAATACAAGAGCATGTCATATCTTTTCCTAGGACATGAATCTGTCTTACAGGCCTTCTTATATATAGTCTTGGAACAGTATTTTGCCCATTGATTGTTCAGAAAGTAGGCAAAAATATCTTTCTAGACAAATTCCCCAGAGATGGAGCACAGTTTGGAAGACTCCCCAGTTTCTTTTCATGAGAGTTTGTCCTGCTCAGCCTGTATGCCATATACTTTTGCTCTGACAGAGAGCCAAATTGAGATGCCTGTGGAGTGTGTGCTGTAAAGCTATATCCGATGCTAACATGGCTAGGTATGATCTGGTTCCCCCTTGCTTGTTTATATACCACATCACTGTGGTACTGTAACTACCTGAAGATGTCCTAGAGACCACAGATCATTCAGAGTCAACAGCCATTATAAGAGCTACCATCCCTTTTATGTTTATGTGCTTCTGTTTACCTTTCTTGTCCCAGAGACCTTGCACTTTTACTTCCTTTGAAACTGCTATGCAAACAAAGTCTGAGGTGTCTGTAGTGAATGACTGCTTTGGAGCAGGAGAGGAGAATGTAAGATCTGGATTCAGGGATATTTGATGTCTCTAAGTGATTTCTCTTTTCACAAATTCCAGAACTGCAATTTGAAAAGCCAATAGGTTCTGGGTGTTGATGCAGGGACTAAACAGATTTCAGATACAATTGTACTGTTCTCATGTGGAGTCTTGCAAGAAGTATCATAAGAATCATGTAATCCATCCATGAGACCCAGAATCCTGAGATATACTTGCTGTGACAGAAGTCTGAATAGAACCTCCAGTGAATACATCTAAAGATCTTTTTTTTCTTGTAAGATAAATGCTTTGTCCTGAGGTGACTAGAGATACCACACATGCACAATCTTGTGTGACAGAACCAAAAGGCTTTCAAATGTTCTCTTGGAATCCTAGCCCATGTAGCAGATATCTAACCCAAGACAGAGAGAGATTCCTGACACCTTGAAAGAGACTGCAAAAATAAGCAAGTTTTTAAATGTGGAAAAATGGGGATACCTTGCAGCCTACATTTGGGTTATCACAGGAGCTAGACACATTATGTAGACTCTAGGAGCAGTGGATAGCCAAAGTGTAAGGCAGAGAACAAATAATGTAATACAGAGACAAAAAAAAAATCTTAAGAAATACAGGAAATTGGGCTTTCCAAGATGGATGCACACTGGCAAACAGTTTAACTTCAGCTATCATGGTGCGAAGACAGAAACTGAAAGACAAGTGCCAGAAATTCTGTTACTTCTAATAAATTCAGTTACTGGCTAGTAACTAGACTGTCTGGATGCCAGCAAAGAAGAAACTAAGAGAGCCTGAAAGAAAATCAACTAGAAAAGTGAAGAGAAAACACTGACTATGAAGAATACTGCAGCTGTTCAGCAAAATCATTCAAACTCAAGCTTTGGTGCAAGACATGGCTTCCAGTAATCTACAGGAAAAAATAATTCAAATGTGCTCAGAGCTGATTAAAATAAACCAAACACTGAAGAAGTATATCAACTAAAACAACAAAAGGCTGGAAAAATGGAAGAGGCTTTACACAGACAGATGAGTTGATAAAACTGTAAAAATCAGAAGTTGAAATGAAGAAAAGGCTGGCTGAGTATGAGACTGTTTAAAAAGAGATGTTTCAAAAAATGGTAGAATAAGAGGACAGAGCACGTCAGGAAAAATCTGAGATTTTCTGCTACACCAGAGAGACTGGAACAGCAGACTGTATTAATTTTTTGAAGGCAAAAATAAGCAGCTGACCTGGAATTCCATAGTAGGAACTATCAACTGAAAGGGCATACTGTGTGTATGTTTCAAATCTGGCCGTGAGAAAGCAGCCAAAACCTGTATTAGTAAAGATGCAAACCTACCAGCATAAAGAGTTGATCCTGAGAAATATGTGGCAAAAGGGCAAAGTATTAATACTATATACAGTACAGTGTTACAGTGTCTGTGGAAAATAGTTATTCACTGTACACCAGGCAGAAGAGAAAAAAAATATTCTAACAATCGGAATGTCAAGAAGCAGGTGTGAGATTCAATATCCAGCTGTCTTCAGAATATATATATATATATATATATATATATATATATATATATATATATATATATATAATTTACTTTTTTTTTTTTACTGTAGGATCAGTAATTTTTTGATGCAGCTTAGGCTAAGGAGGGGACTCCTTGTCATCCTTCTGATAATGAAGCATATGGAGAAACGTTTCCAGTTAAATAGGTTCCACTGTTCCTAATGAAATGCTTGAGAGGCACAGAAAAAACACAGGAGTTGACTATAAAAATCAGGAGTACCTTACAATTAAACCAGAATCTGGAGTTGGGGCAAGAAGAAGATCAGCAACATAGAAACTAGTGAATAAATGTGAGACTGCAAAACATCAATCCCATTTGTGAAAGGTGGCCGCATAAGAAAAAGTGGAAAGGGTAGACTTTTGTTGACTGTGTTACACTTCTGCAGAAATGAGGAAGGAAAAAGGGAACTGTGGAACTGTAAGTAAAGCAATATGCTCTTAGCATTTCTATGAAACTTTTCAAAATATAAATTGCATGTTTTGCAGTAAACCATTTTTAGCAGTTCTTGCATATGATAACGTTACTAAAGTAAAACAGATGCCTTTTTCTTCTTTCTTTTTTAGTATTAAGAAATACAGGCATTGCAATGAAAAAGAGAAAAAAGGCTAGGCAAAAGCATGTTTCAGTTAATCTTAGGTTGTTGGTTTGGGAGATGAGATGCAAAAGTACACAGATCATAATATATGTTGAGTTGATATTTCTTTAACTTTTGCATAGGTGACTGTCTGGATTAAGACCCTTGGCTTAATCTAATAACTTTTAAGTGGAAACAAGTAAATAAAAGAACACTGAATATAATGAAGTTTTCTTTTAGCAATAAATGCTTTAACTTGTCTTTAGAAGACTGCAGCTAAGGACTACGTTATCTCTTAAATTTCCATGGAAACAAGCTGATAATAGGGCAAGAAAAAAAACAGAATACTGGTTTCTTCTAGGCTAAAAGTTATGATTTCTGGAAGCATGCAAGATGTTTAACATATCTGGGAAGGAAATAAAGATAAAAACGAACAGACACCAATTAGTGTAAGCAGAATAACAGGCAATAACATGCAGCTTACCATGGGTATCCTCTATTTCAAGTTAATTAAGGCCTGTGCTAGCAGATGTCTATTTGGAACAATTGTTCCTATTAGGAGGGTTAAACTTCATTGCTTGAAACATACATAGTTTTGTGTGTTTGTATTAAGTTACTGGGTTCTGTCCCATCACATTCCCCTACAGATTCCACATCTTGAACATCTTCAATGAAAGATGAATCTTCTCTTTTACCAGAAACCGCATTACAACAAGGTTCAATAGCATGCACATGATTCTGAGCCAAACCCACTAAATTACTCCTGCTTATAGAAACTGAAACAAGTTCATCAATTAGGTTTCTGTCTCTTTTTCATAGGAAAATTAGAGCAAACAGACTTAGAATTACCAGCAACAGCTTTCCCAGAGATGGGTATTACATTGGGGCTAAGAAGGGATGCATAGGTTCAAAGGTAAATAACAGCTATCAGTCTGCAAACTATTGCAAATCTAGCCAATAATCAAAGGTCAGCATCAAACCATGCACTTTGTATCTGTGAGCTTAAGACCATAACTATTATGCTAACCTTTCCACCTGCCCTTTCTCCCATGACCAACAAGAGTGTGTCTCTCCCTTGGCCACTGAAGGAACCCCAGCAGCCGCAGAGAACATGGCTAACTCCCAGCCCAGGGTGGCTGTATGGGTAAAACAGAGGGATCAGAAGAAAGAGGTGGTCTGAGGAACCAGTTCTGGCCACAGCAGAGTCATCCACCTGTCACTGTGGCAAATTACCAGCCTGCTTTGATGGCAAAGACTACTTAGTTCACTTTTTTCTTTTTATTGCTGGAAGAAGGTCCAAAGCAAGTGACCAGTAGTTGGTGTCATGATCAAGCAGGAAAAAGGTGCTTTCTCCCTGGTGAAGTTAAGCAGCAACAGACAACAAAACAGAACAGCAGTAAAAAAATAACTTTTCCCTACAAAAAAAAAAAAAACACTAAAAAGCACTGTAAATACTTCCCCCAGCCGCCAAAAGAAAAATTAACAGTTTCTACACAGAAAAAGCCATTTTAAATGCCATTTACCTCAAAAATAAAACATGCACTCCCACTTAAAACAACATAAAAGTCATGAGACTGCCAAGAGAATTACTTTTTCTTAGCTTAAAATTAGTATTTTTTTCTCAAAAACTTAGTATACGAACTTTAAAAGTAATCTGGAGGGCTTTTCTCCATGGGAACTTATTTTACCAGCAATGGAACAGTATTAGCTGACTGTTGATCCTCAAAAGCCTGTAGACGAGCGCACTTCTCTGTGGCTGGAAAGCTCAGAAGGGCTTAGTGCTCAAACCTGCCTTTTTAGTCAGCTCAGCATTTTGTGTGTTTGGAAGGTACCCTAAAGCTTTGGAAACTGGCTGGCTCTTCTACCCAATGTGGGATATAACCCATACAGCTTAAGCTACTACAGCAGTGATCAATATGAAGAAAAATAAACACTCCCTTTAGATAAACATCTAGGAATTAACAATGCAAAGCATTCTGGAAACAAAGATCGATAAGCAAGTGCCTTTTTACTAAGCATTTCAACTGATGCAGATATCCAATATCCTAAGATAACTAGTTATTTTTTACAAGCCTGTTGACAGATCCCACAAAAATATGGACTCATCCCAATATTTAGGCAGAAATAGCAGCAGGGCATAACTGAATCAACATCTTTAATATTTTTTCCCTGCGTTTAGTTAGAGAAACCAAACCATACTTTAGGAGAGCACTGTATTCTAAGACAGATTTTGTAATTGAGGAACTGGTATGGATAAGTGTACTGTAGACAATCATGGCTACTACAGCAGTGACATATCTCAGTACACTTTGAAATGGGAGTTTCATGGCTGGTTGCTTGGCAATTGTAATAAGTTATGTACTTACCATAGCGTTCCATGTTTGTTGTCCATCTCGCCTACATTTTTGCAGGTTGGATTGAGTTCGGAGTTGTTCATGGCTAAAACTTGGCCGAATACTAAAGTTTGAGAGCTTCCAATCACTTCAGGCTAACCCCTATCCCATAATTCTCTGGGCCAAATCCCCAGATCTTGTTTGCAAGTGAAAGATTTAGACTAACCCAAATAACTACAGCAGAAATTATATCTATATCTAAGTACAGATGTTTGGGATGAGACCAAAAAAAGACTCCAATCATCATAACTATGTACACAAGAATAGACTTGTTCACCCGTTCCTCCAGGAACACAGTATGGAGGCAGGAGGGTGGGAAGCAAGAATGTAGCTGAGATGGACAACAAACATGGAACATTATGGTAAGTACATAACTTCTCAATGTTATGTTGTCCTATCTCGCTGTAATTCTTGCAGGTTGGGACAGCATCCCTAGAACCTTAATCCAAGGGTGGCTCAGGAGAAAATACTCTTCAATACACTGGGGAGGCCACATCTACTTTGTAATGAGTGATAAAGGTATGAGGTCTCACCCATGTGGCAGCTGCACAAATAGAGTCTATAGGAAGTCTGGCCTGAAAGGCCAAGGATGTAGAGACTGCTCTTGTGGAATGTCCCTTTATCTTTCCTGGTAGTTGATTGTTATTCTTACTGTAACAGAAGGAAATGCAATCAGTCAGTCATTTTGACAAAGTTACTTTGAAAACTGGCAACCCTTTCTTTTTGTCAGAAAAGGGCACAAAAAGCTGGTCATATTTCCTGAGGCCTTTTGCCCTATGCAGGTAAAAGCTTAGCTGCCTATGTACATCCAACTGGTGCAATTATATTCTGCCTTGTCGCTGTAGTTTGGAAAAAACACAGGCAATTCAATGGATTGGTTTATATTATTCTCTGAACAGAGTTTTGGAAGGAACGATGGATTAGTTCCCAAGAATAACCTATCCTTGTGGAAAATTATATAAGCAGAATGAACAGAAAGGGCTTGTAACTCCAATACCCATCTGGCAGAGGTTATGGCTACTAAAACAGAGTCTTCCATGACAAATACTTCAAATCACAAGATGATGCGGGTTCAAAGGGTGGTAAAACCAATGAGTTTAGAACAAGACTTAGGTCCCAAGGAACTGGGGGCTCTTTGATCGGAGGTCTGAGTAAAAAGGTGCCTTTAAAGAAAGCTTTACATAACCTATGAGACATAATGGGAACTCCCATTTCTCCAGTATGAAAATTAGAAATGCCTGCCAACTGAACTCTGTCTCTGATGCAGCTTCTTTGTCAAAGAGTTTGGAAAGAAATTCTAGGATTGCAGTAACAGGAGCTGTAAAAGGTTCTATGTTCTGTCCTGCACCTCAGCATGAAAATCGTTTCCACTTCGTGGAATACAATCTCTTCGTAGATGGTTTATGGGAAGAGACAAGAATATGACTCACTGCAGGCAAAAAAGAGTAACACCTGGCTAAGCATGGAATTGAAGAAGCCATGTGTCAACTCGAGGGTTTGGATAGATGGATGGAACTCCCCAAAGAGTGGGTCAGAAGGTCTGGAATTGGATCCAGAATCCAAGGTTCCTCCAGCAGATGGGCCCGAAGAAAGGGGAACCAAACTTGTCGAGGTCAGTAAGGAGCAAGGAGGATCATTGTGCTTTTCACCAAGCTGGCTTTCTGCAGTACTTTGGGAATTAGCGGAAAGGGGGGAAGGCATACAGCAGTCCCGGGGCCAATCGTGAACCAGTACATCCCTTGGTGACTTCCCCTGAGGAGGAATGAGGGCAGAGTAGTTGCTGCATTTGGCATTCATGGAAGTGGCAAAAAGGTCACAGCAAGGCTGGCCCCATTTTTGGAAGATCTCTTCCACAATCTCTGTTTTCAGGGACCAGTCATGAAGCAACAGAATAGCTCTGCTGAGTTGGTCTGCTATCATACTGGATTTCCCCGGGATGTGTGTTGCCATCAGAAAATGTTGAGAATCGATCCCCCATTTGCCAAACTTGTTGTGCCTCCCAACATAGTGGGAATTATTTGGTTCTTCCCTGCTTGTTTATGTACCACACTACTAACATGTCTGTCTGAACTGCAACTGTCCCTGTCGGTAGAGAGTCCTGAAATGCCTGCAACACAGAGCACCCTCTCATCTCCAGAAGATTGACATGCAAGTGGCTTTCGTATTCTTTCCATAAGCCTTGGACCTTCATTCCCAGATAATGCCCCCCACCCAATCTGGGAAGCATCCGTGGTCAGTACTGCATTGGGTTTAGGAAAGACAAGGGGTCAGCCCTGATACAACTGGTCTGTCTGCAGCCACCAAAGGAGATCTCTTCTGCAAGAATCCGTGATGAAAATCTGATGTGAAAAAGGAAGATCTTGCATTGACCACTGAGCAAATAGCAACCACTGCAGAACACTCATGTGTAGTCGGGCTACTAGAACTAGAAGAATAGCTGCTGCCATGGTACCCAGAACTCGCAGCACATCTCTGGCCTGAACTTTCTTCTTTGAAATTAAAATCCTAATTTGTTGATGAAGGTACTGTAATCTGTCTGGGGTAAGTTTTGCTGTCATATTTCTTGAATCCATTTCTGTGCCTAAGAAGGTAATATGCTGAGATGGCAACAAGGCAGATTTTTTTTAAGTTTACTGTGATGCCTAGTCTGGTGCAAAGTGACATTGTTTCATCTCTCATTCGTAGTAGTAGATGCTTGGTGGTGGCGGATAGGAGCCAGTCATCTAAATATGGAAACTCACAGAATCCCTGATGTTTTAAGTGAGCCATGCATTTGGTGAACACTCTGGGGGCTGTAGTGAGACCAAAGGGCAGGGCACAAAATTGGTAATGAGTGACTCCCAGCCAAAAGCGTGTCTCCTGGATCACCTGTCCATCTTTATATGGTAGCATGCATCCTGGAGATCTATTTAGCACATCCAATTGTCTTTCCCGATAAATGGGAATATTGGCTGTAGAGTTACCATCTCGAACTTCTTCACTCCTTTGTTTAGCTTGCTGAGATCTAGGATGGATCTCCACTTCCCTGTCTTTTTTGGAACCAAAAAAAATATTGAGTACATTCTGGATCCCATTTGGTCTGCGGGGACCACTTGGATGACTCTTTTTTGTAGCAACAAGAGTATTTCTTGTATTGCATAGTTCTTTTGACCAGGTGGAATATCTAGTAAGGACTGGTTTACTGGAAGGGGCATGGAAAATGGTATGTAACAGCCTCTGGATACAATTGTTTGCACACAATTGTCTTGGGAGATTTCTTGCCAGGCATTTGGGTACAATGACAACTGACCCCTGACTGCCTCTACAGAAGAGCAGGTGGGCCTCCTTTCAGGAGCTCTGGAAGGGCCTGTCAGAGAATGTATCTGTTGCCCTGATTTTGCAGACCCCCCCCCCCATTGCTGTGAAGTTAGCATCTTTCCCCTCTGCCCCTAGGGGAAGCATCACCATGTGTGCCACCTTTTTGGGACTTGCAGAACCACATCTTTCTGCCCTTTTGATCTTTGAGATAAGGTCTAGATGAGGCCGAAAAATGGACTCCAATGGCAGATAAGGTTTTCCCGTCCTGCTCACACCTGGTCAAAGTTTCTTTCACCTTTGGTCCAAAAAGGGATGAACCATCAAATGGGGCACTGGTGAAGGAAGAAATGAAGGGCTTGGCAAAATTGCAAAGGCACACCCAGGAATGCCTCCTCAGGGAAATTCCTGTCACTGCCGCTCTACTTGCTCCATCAGCTGCGTATGAAATGAGTCTCATGCAAGAGTTAACTACGGATTTGGGGGTGGAGAGCTGTGAGGATATTTTGTCCATAGACCCCTGAGCCACAGCACCCTGAAGGGTATCTCCAAGCTCTTTGAAGTCTCATAAAATGGGTAAGGTAATTCAGCAACCGTAGGTGAAGACCACTGAAGAAAAGGCATGCGTTCCATATCTGTCCATGGTTCTAGACTCCTTGTTAGAAGGATGGACAGATGAGGAGGTCTCTGATAGCTCCTTCTTGGTGGCCACTGCCACCATCGCATCTACAGGGACTCCCTTGGTCAAGAATTCCTTCGTTGAGGGAGCAGTAATAAATTTGTTAGGCCTCCTCAGAACAGGCTCCACTGTATCAGGTGATGTTCAGGCTTTACGAGAGATGACCCCCAATAGTTGGTCAAACAGGGGAGTAACCCAGGAGGTGGAAGGGCGAGACCCAAAAGCCTCCAGGTATACCGATTCGCCCTATGAAGAGTTGGTGGACTTCCAGCCACCCCTCTGTTTCAGGATCTCAAGGATGTCAGAGAAAGAGACATCCTCAGAGGGGGACCGTGGGGACCCTTCAGAGTCATCCAAATCAGTATCAGAAGTGACAGACTCAGGACTCTCTCATAGACTCCCCTATGTGCTTCCTCTTGCACAGTCTCTTCCTAGGGACTTCTCCGGAGGGGTACTCCTGAGAAGTTTCGGAACAGATGCCACCTGCAGGGTCCTCCTGAGGTTCTGGGTCTCTACGCTTAGGAGGGGGCAGTGGTGAGGAGATAGACACTGGCACCTGGGAGGGACGAGAAGTTGGTTCCGAGACTGGGGCTGTCTGGGGAGACAACACCCTCTCCATCAGTTCAAAAGCCCCCCTGCCCCACTCCGAAGGGACCCTCTGCTCTGAAGAGACAGAAGGTCAACTCCGAGGTGGAGCTGGTGGCTCCAACACTGAGGTAGGCACTGAGCTCAACTTGGCCGAGGCATCGAGAGGTAGAGTCGGATCAGGTGACTGTCCAAGATGACTTTCTTCACCGGATCCAATTAGCGAGTATGGGCTCCTAGTTTCCTTGATACTGGAAGGAGCCAAGGACATCAGAGTCAAGGTCTGAACTGAAGATTCCAAAGGTGGTCTCAGTGCCCACAGTTCCACTACTATCAGATCCAATCTCTCTGGCTCCAAAGACTCCAATGTGATCGGAGGCGGAATTGAAAGGGCAGGTGCCAAATGGGGTGGCTCTGATTCCTTTGGGGCCGGAGATGACAAATTTTAGCCAGGGCCAGTGTTCAGAGCAATCTATTCACCACCTGCACCATGTCATCATCAGATAAACTCCTAGAAGAACAGGTGGACAAGGAAGAAGATCTGCCTCTTTCTAAAGCAAGAGATCTCAGTGTTGGCAATATCGGCTCCAATAAAGGAGACCAACTCCTTATCTTTATCATCTCCATGGACACACTAATCACTGAAGAGGATTCTTTGGTTCCAGACTTGTTGGAATCGAGAGCCCTCGGTTCCCATAATACCAATTTCTTTGGTGGCTCCGAAAATGGACCTGTAGAGGCCGGTCTTTTCGGTAATTTAGTGTGGGTTAAAGAAGGGAAGGAAGATTTGGAGCTCTTGGTATCTAAAGCTTCCTGAAAGGGCCCTTTCAATAAACCCCTCACCATCAACGTATTCTTTCTCTCATGGAGCACCCTGCTACTGAATCCGTGACATAGGGTGCAAGGGTCCTGTAAGTGTATGGCACCGAGGCAGTAAACGCAACTTGTGTGCCCATCTGTGAGATACATCTTCTGTGTGCATTTATCGCACTTCTTTAACCCTGATTGCCTAGGCTCCCTGGGTTCCTTATCCTTAGACATCCTATCAGTACAGCCAAACAAACTGACTAACTAACTTTTTGATAAAGGCTATAACTGCAAAAACACACAACAAACTACCACTATAAACTACAGAAAAGGAGGATATAAGTATAAATATACTAATTTTTTTTTTAAACAGGAGAATAGTAGCAAGAAAAGAAAGGGAATGGTAGAAGAATCCTCTAACTCAAACGGATTCTAACCTTAAGGGGAAGTGGCCTTCTAACTTAAACAGGCCGTGAGAGCCCTCTAAGTTAAACAGAACTCTCACTAGTTGGGAAGGGGGAAAAAACAAGTACTACAATGACCTAATGCAGAATACATGAAAAACTAACACTCTAGAAAGAAAGGTAGCAAAGAGAGAGAAAATTTAGACAAATAAAATTAGAAAAAAGTATACTTAGCCAATGAGCCAGCAGGAACACTTCTTGATTGCTTGAGTGGCAAACGAGATCTGGGGATGTGGCCCAGAGCTTCATGGGATAGGGGTTAGCTTCGAGCCAATGAGCCAGCAGGAACACTTCTTGATTGCTTGAGTGGCAAACGAGATCTGGGGATGTGGACCAGAGCTTCATGGGATAGGGGTTAGCTTCGAGCCAGTGGAAGCTCTCGAGCTTTAGTATTCGGCCAAGTCGGAGCCGTAAACGGCTCTGAACCCAACTCAACCTGCAAGAATTATGGCGAGATAGGACAACATAACATTATAAAATATGTTGCACCTTGCAGGCAATGATTTGATTCACACATCCCTCAGTTGCAAAGTATGTCATTAGGAAAAGCCACTTAATAAAATGAAGTTCCCCTCCCACTCCTGCAATAAGGAATTGTCATTAGCCACTGCTAAACTGTGAAGGTGTCTGTGGTTTAATACAAACATAATTTAACTGTGAACTGGACTCAGATGTTTGTAAGTAAGAACTAGTAAAATGACATCAGGCAGCAATGTAGTCATTTAAAAAAGCAGTCAGTGCCTACTTCATCTCCAATAACGTACACATATTTTTACATAAATGTATAACAGATAAATTTCCTTAATATTTTCTGTTGTGTAAAAAAGACGTTAGGTACTTACCATAACATTCCATGTGTGCTGTCCAACTTCATTTATCCTTGACCTGTGGGTTCGGTTCTGAATACCAGAACACACTCGGACATTACTACAGCCAGCGTGGACCAAAACCTCTTGAGCTTAAGTCCTACCCAGAATGCTCCTCTCCCAATTACTTCAAATTGAGTCTGCAGATAGAAAAAGACAGTAATTATAATCCTAATAATACCTTCATGGAGACCATATCTGGCGTCATGGGCAAAAAAAGTAACAACTAGGGCCATAAATCATTCCACTAAGAGGTCTGGAAGCAAGGGAGACGGAGGGTGGGGAGTCAAGGATAAACAAAGATGGACAACACAGATGGAACATTATGGTAAGTACATAACTTCTTTATCTGATGTCAATCTTCATTTATTCCTTGAACTGTGTGATAAGAGTCACTAGCTACCTTAGATCTTGGGAGGACTCATGGAAGGATATTCCTGAGTACAACAGAACCAAATGACGCTCTTCCCCTAAAGACCAAATCCAATTTGTAATGAGTAATTAAGGTATGTGGGGTAGCCCATGTTGCTGCTGCAGAAATCTTGTCCATGGAAGTGTTAAGACTGGAACACTGCTGAAGTAGTGACTGCTCTGGAAGACTGTGCCTTAACAGGACCAGGTAACTGAACTTTTCTCTTGTTGTACATAAAGGAAATACAATCTTTAAGCCATCTAGATAAAGTGACTTTGGTAACTGCCTTGCCCATTTTAGTACTTCCAAAGGAAACCAACAGCTGGTCAGACTTCCTTATGTATTTTGTTCTATAAAGATAGAAGCGTAATTGTCTACAAACGTCTTATAAATGCAAACAGTACTCCCCTTTGTAATTGGCAAAAAATACTGGTAGATTGATTGCCTGATTGATATTCCTTTCTGACACCACCTTTGGCAAAAAGGAAGGGTTTGTTCTCAGTGAAACCCTGTCTTTGTGGAACAGCAAATGAAGTGGTTTGCAAGATAAAGCTTGAATTTCAGAAATCCATCTGGTAGATGTTATTGCTACCAAAAGTAAAATTTTCCAAGACAAGAATTTCAAGTCGCAGTCAGCAGCAGGCTCAAAGGAGGAATGAACTTTTGTCTGTAACACTAAGTTTAAATCTCAAAGTGTATATGGATCCTTACATGGGGGTTTTAACATCAAGTTCCCTTTTTAAAATGCTTTGCAAAGGCTATGAGAAATTAAAGAACATTCTTTAAACCCATTATGAAAATGTGAGATAGCTGCTAGTTGAATCTTGATGGTACAGGAAGAGGCCATTGCTTCAAAGAGCAAAGCTAAAAATTGTAAAACTTTATCAGTAGGAGCAGTGAAGGAATTAATGTTATTATCATGAGCCCAGAAGGAAAACCTGTTCCATTTAGTATGGTAGAGTTTTCTAGTGGAAGGCTTATGGGAAGCCAAAAGAATCCTATGAACTGGGGAAGAAAGTTTATTATGCCTGGCAATCAATGGAACTGGAGAAGCCAAGCCATGAGCTTGAGGTTTTGAAGGTTTGGGTAAACTAATCCCTCTGGATGGAATAGGAGATCCTGATATGGGTCATGAGTTCATGGTCAATGAATCAGATAATGCCACAGAAAGGGGAAATGAATCTGTCAATGCCAGAAGGGAGCAATGAGGATTAGTTTGCTCTTCAACCTGAATTGAGGAATTAACGGGAAGGGAGGAAAGGTGTACAGGAGACTGGAGGGCGAATCGTGCAGGAGAAATCTCTCAGGGACTCCCTTTGAGGGGGGACGAGGGCAAAGTAGCTGTTGTATCTGGTGTTCAGGGGCAATGCAAAAAGGTCACAGGGGACCAAGGCTGGCCCCAGCAATGAAAGATCTTTTACACCCCTCTGGGATTGACAGGCCACTCGTGAGGTGGAAGAATGCATCTGTTCAGTTTGTCTGTATCACATTAGATTTCCCTGGAATATGCATGGCTGTTAGAAAGTGGTTGGAAGAGATCGCCCACTGTCAGAATGAGTGCTTCTTGACAAAGGGGGTACGGCTTGGTTCCTCCAAGTTTGCTGATGTACAAAACTACTGACATGTTTTCTGTTTGAAGTGCAATCATTCCTAGAGGGAGAGTAGTTTGAAAGGCCTGCAATGCTAAAAGCACTGCCCTCAGCTCAGCTCTAGAATACTGATATGTAAGCAGGCCACCATGGGGGACCAAGTGCCTTGGATTGTCTTGCCAGATAATGTCCCCCCACCCCATCTGGGAGGAGTCTGTGGTCACTATGGCTTAGGGCTTTTACGGGACAAAGGGGTGACCCAGGAGAATTTCCTCTGATTGGATCCACCACGCTAGTTCTTCCTTGCAATGGCTGGTAATCAAAATCTGATCCAACATCGCTTGATACAGCATGGACCACTGGGATGCTAGAAGCCACTGCAATATTCTCATGTGATATCTCATCAAGGGGACTAATGTGATGGTCACTGCCATCGAATCTAGGCCTTGCAGAACTAGCCGTGCAGGTACTGTATGCTTCTTATAATTTTTTTCACTTGATTCTTATCTTTTGCAATCTCAGATAAAGTAGAGAGGCTATGCATGCATTGGTATTTAGTACTGCTCCTATGAATTTTATATTTTGAGTTGGACTTGTAAAGGCTCCAGGGCCATTAGCCTAGTACACAAATATGAACCTATTTTGATGTGATTTTTTATAATTTAGAGTAAGCCACAGGTTGGCGCAGGTCTGGAGAATGTAGTCTCTTGCTTGCTCTACAAAATGCCTGGTGGGAGTGGTAATGAGCCAGTTCAGTCATTTTAAGTACGAAAACACCCGGAATCCATGCAGTCTCAAGTGGGCTGCTACTACTGCCATGCATTTGTTGAACACCCTGGGGCTGTGGTGAGACCAAAGGGCAGGGCTCTGAACTGGTAATAATTGGCTCCCAGCCGAAAGAGGAGAAATCTCCTGGAGTGCTTGTCCACTTTGATGTGGTAATACGCATCTTGGAGATCTATAGAGTACAGCCAATTGTCTTTCCCTAGAAACAGGAGAATACACTGAACTGTGACCATCCGGAATTTTGTTTGTCGAACCGATTTGTTCAAAATACATCCAAAATTGGTCTCCAGTCCTTTGTCTGTTTTGGCACTAAAAAGAATATTGAGTAAATTCCGGACACTGTCTGGTCAGGTTGGATCTCCTGGATGACTTTTTTTTTCTAGTAGTTTCTGAATTTCTAGTACTGCTGGTTCCCACTGACTAGGTGGAATGTCAGGGACTTTCTTGCAACTTTGGGGAGGTAGGAAGGGTATGGAGTAGCCTCTGTTATTATTCTCTGCACCCAAACACTGGAAGTTATCTGACACCAGATGTGCTGGTGCAGGGATAGGCATCCCCTGTCTCAAGAGGAAGGCAATCAGGCCTCCTTTTAGGAGTGCTGGTAGGGTTTGCTAGGAAAGGAATCTCTGGAGAACTGATTTTGCCAACCATCTCTGCCGTGTGTATGGCATCTTCCATTAAAGCTCCCCCCTCTGCCCCTGGGGGAGCCAATATCATGTGTGTCCTGGATCATGTGTGTCTTGGAAAGGCTCTTAGGACTTTTTGAACCTCATTTACCTGCTCTTCTGCCTCCTCGAAAAGGACCATTGAGGAGTATAAAAACATGGCCACTGCAGAAAGCGTCTTTCCATCCTTTTCACACCTGGACAGCATTTCTCGAACTTTAGGGCCAAAAAGGGACAATTCGTCAAAGGGGACATTGATAAATGAAGACTTGAATGGCTCTGCAAATTCACACAAGTGCATCCAGGCATGTCTCCTTATGGCTATGTCTGATCCCACTGCTCTAGTTGTCCCTTCAGCTGCATGTGCTATGAACCTCATGGACGAATTCAAAATGGACTCTAGGGTGGCCAAATGAGAAGTAACCTTATCTTGGACTTCATCAGCTACAGCTCCTGCTAGGGCAGCTGATAACTCCTTAATCAGATCCCAAAAATTTTAAATATAATGGAGAAAAAACTTAGCTCTATAGTAATGGCAATGCGTCTGTCACAAGAAGCAGTAAACGAGATCTGAGGTAATTGTGGGAGAAGCGTTCTGGGTAGGACTTATGCTCGAGAGGTTTTGGTCCTCAGAGCCTGCAATAACGGCCGAGTCATTCCCAATATTCGGAACCGAACCCACCCACAGGTCAAGGAATAAATGAAGATTGACAGCATTGGACCAGACATTTCCAATAAAGTCCACTGACTGACTTACTTATTCTATTAGTCACGTGACCCACACATTGCTTATGGTAAATCTTACTAAGTGACTGAAAAATCTAGGTCTACGGCTTCAGACTGCAGAGCATGAAGCTTGACTCTCCTTTTCAAATGCCAGTGTTACAATTACTAAGCTACAATGCACTGTCTTTAAAACTGATACAGGTCAGCTTTACAAATCATATAAATAAAAATGACACCCATTTTAAAGGACACAGTTCCCTTAGTTTCCAGGTCATATCTAATTGCATCTCACAGAACATTTTTTTCTCAGAAGTATTCTCTCACAGAAGTGACAACATGCTCCAATAAAGCATCACAAATGGCTTTAAATCATGTCTCCCCATCTACCACACACACACAATACTGTTTCAACAATTATATCAATTATTCCAATTTCTACTGAACACTGGTTTATGTTTAAAATGATTAACTGCTTTCCCAAGGAATATATGCAAAACAAGTTATCAATGATCTAAACATTCCAACATAAGGACAACAGAGATGCAGAAAAAAGTATCAGCATCCTAACTCAAAAAGTGAACAAATTCTGGGAAAAGGACTTCAAAGTATGTGGGGAATCTTCCGAGAACTCATTTGGCATCTTAGCAGCTTTCTGCCTGCCAGCAAAAACATAGCATGGTAATGGAAATTAAAGGGCTCAAATGTGCCCTTTCAAAGTAACTGGCTACTCAAACAGTGCTTAAACATAATTATATGTCAACAGCATCTAAACATGTTGATGATAACTGAACATATCCCTACACAACACCACAAGCATCAGAACAAGTTGTTCACATGAGCATAACACAGCTATACTTTTATAATGCAAACATTATAACACTTTCAAACAGTTTCTGCTTCAGTTCCAAAGTGCTACAGATAACAATCTAAATTCACTGATGCCGCATTGCTTACCACGTCTTCAGGGGAAAAAAAAAATCATGGTCCTTTTTTTCTGTACTAGTTGAAAATACATAGTACAGAACTGCAGCACAGCTACATACAACACAGCTTTGTGATATCAAAGTACAAAAAGACCCACAAAACATAAAACTCAATTCAGGTAACCTATGAAATACAGCTAGAATTTCAACATAAAATATTAAATTAAATTTGATATAGCCATTTAAAGCTTTGCTTCTTATAAAAATACTTTAACATTCATATGTCATCTTTTAACTTTTCTCACTTCAGACTGTTGCTGCATTTAACACACTGAATCAAAATTTGAAATGTAATTTCAGTAATGTTGGAGTGCAAGTCAGTAGAGACCAGGAATCTTTCTTCATTGAGAGTAATGTTTAAGGCAACATTTATTCAACACCAGAAAGCACTTCCACTTCAATGTCTTTATGAACTGACACTGCCTGTTTGTCAGATTGTCCGCAATCAGTTCAGTGCATCTGACATTCAGTACATTTGACACTGTCAGAGCATTCTGCTGTTATTAAAGATGATTCTTAATATACCCCTAAAAGTCCATCCAAACAATTTGCATTATTGAAGACAATTCTCTAGATACTCTTACAAGTCCATCGGCTGACAGCTTTGTGTAATTTGCTCACGTAAGACTGGCCTTCTGGATTGGTGCAGCTGAGGTTGGGAGTATGGCTGAACTTTGTTTGGAAATGCAAGACTTTCAAAGCCTTTTGTTCATGAACAAATAATTCTTGAGATAACATGGGACACAGCACGCATTTATATTAAGTTACTTAGCACAGACAGGAAAAGCAGAAGATAACTAAATGTCCTCTTGTGGCCACTGGATGGCCTGTGAGATTTCATTACAGCAAACACTGCATTTGTGTGGTTTGTTGGCACCTCAACATTGCAGATCATCCCTTCACAACAAGAAATGCACTCCTGAAACAAAAGCAAATCAAAAATTCAGTTCACTTTAAAATAGAACAAAATGTGACTTTACAAAATGCTTGTTCAGGGTACAATATTTTACTAAACATTCAAAGCAGTAGTGTTTCCAATAAAAATAATGCATTACAAAGCTAAATACAGGACTTCCCCTCCACCCAATTTAACTTAGGAAACTTGATTACCATGCCTTATCCATTCTAGTACATTAAAACAAACATAAAAGATACATGACGTAGTGCTACTTTTAATCTGATTTTACATACAGGGAGTAAACAGAATGTCCAAAGTTGATCACCTCAAAGCCCTGTCTCTTTACTCTGTACCATACAGACTACTGAGAGGTGATCTTTGCTTGGCATACAGGGTACCCCTGAACCCGATTTTCATGAACCTTTTGCACATGCGCAAAACAAATGATATCAAAACTAGTAGATCAAAACATACATTTTTCTTGCAATATAAATAGGACATGTTGGAGAGACAGCCATGTTTCTCAGAGAATTCCCATTCTCTGGAGCAAACTTCTTCTCCACGTGAAGCAGAGTTCCTCCCTAAACCTATTTAAGTGTAACTTAGACCAGTGGGTAGGTAACTAGAAATTCACCCCGGTCTGGCTATTATGTCTCTGATGGACAGAGACAGTCAGTAAATCACCCATACATAAGTCAGATTTATGGGTCACATTTGGGTTGCATAGCTAGTCTTTTATGGGCCCTAGTAGCTGTTCGCACAGTAAACACCTATGAATGCATTACAGCTTCTGTTACTTCTGATATAAACTAGGGGTAAAAGTAATTTGATAACTAACTTTGCTTCTATTAACCTAGATCAAAACTCAGAGCTTCTTTGTAATAAGTTGTACAGATACTCTGAAGTACCACATGTGCTAGGATCACTTATCTGCATGAAATATTGGATACGTTAGCTCCAGCAACACAGGTACGTTTTCTTTCTTTCTTTACCATTGCAAATATTTAGAGTCCAATAATTTGTCTTGAAATGATTTCTAATACCAGAGTAGTTTTTTTTTATGATGACACTTTTTCGATGTTTTAGTTTATTTTTCTGCATAATGCCCTCTTAACATCACTCAGGTTTGTAATCAAGAATTACTTTATCATTATCTACCAACCAGCCATGCATCCTTTTCAGTGAATAAATACCACTGAGTCATTTTGACTGCTTGAAACATAGAGATATGTAAATCAGCATTATATGCTTTTTCCTCTTTCCAGAAGACTTACTTATCTGAATCAAGCAATTTGATTTTATAAACAGTCTAGCTTTTTTCACTTTATTACATTGCTCCCTCAGATATCTAAGAACACTCATAATTTGAGATTTTGCTTTTATTACTGATTTCATAGAACTGGCATGTTACACCAGGGTACAGAAACTAAATAAAATATGACAGCTATATTTTTCTTCCATGAAACAAGTTGTTTAAAAAATACTAAAATATATATAATTAGAGCATATGTATCACACTGCTGACATACTGTATGTAGCACTAAAAGTTATGACAATCAACAATTCATTCTTCTTAAAGGTGTAAACAATATTAAGATACAAAAAAAAACTACTGTGTATCAAATGTATTACTATTCACATTACAATGCTATTTAGAACAATGTATTATTTCTGTTTATCAAGACTACAATGTTTTACACGGGTCTATATTATCATTTCGAAGGATGAAAATGCCGAATACCAGTTGGCCGACATGTAAATGTCAAACTACGACATTGCCGCACAGACAAATCACCAACGCCAAACACAAACATTCTTAAGTGGGGGGCTTTGCCCCCCCATGCCCCCACCCCCTAACTAATTATTCTATCTCCGAGACCACGCTAAAATCAGGGAAAGGGCAGGTGTAAGGAAACGGCCAACTGGTTTCTTTCCATTAGGAAGAAATCGGTGATTTGGCTGTTCGGCAATGTCGTAGTTCGACATTTCCGTGTCGGGCAACTGGTATTTGGCATTTTCTTTTGAAATGCTGATACAGACCCTTTTTCACTTGTGCTGTTTGAGTACTTCTGAATGGATGTAATTAGTCTACTTGGATCAATGATCTACCATGAATAACACATTTAAATAAATACAAGTACATGTGACATGCAATAACCTCCTTCCCATATAAGCTGTAGCAACAGTGCCCAGAGTACTCTCCTAGACTTGAGACATTAATGCCCTGTTCCCTAGTGAATTCTTACTCTATTTATTTATTTGGCATTTGTTTACTGGAAAGTCCAGCTGGGCTGTAATGTACCCATTTTAGTGGGGACCCGGGGTAAAGCTCCACAATCACAGAAATTAAAAATTGACAAAGTTGATACAGAGCATTTATATAACAGATAATTTTCATAACAGAGTATCATGTATAATAGGACTACAAATAAGGTCAGCGTTAAGTATAACATGTTACATAAGTTGAAAAATATATGATGTAAAATTCCTGAGATCAAGTAAAATATTAGTAAGCCACGTTTCAATGGAAGTGAAAGCTTGTTAGGTTATTTGTTGTAGGTGTGTTAAGGTGCTTGAAGAACATATGATAGTGCAGTCACTGGCATATTGAATCAGGGTGCCTTCACAAGAGGATGAATGTAGGTTACTGGTAAAGACATTAAATGGAAGTGGACGAAGGATGGATCCTTATGCAATTCCTATGGAAGTGAGAATGCATGGTGAGATGGAGACTTGCCATTTTACTGTTTGCTGTTTGATAAGTAACTAGAGAACGACTGAACTAAGGGAGATGATAGACCAAGACTGGAAAGTTGTTTAAGAAGTCTAAACTGCAAGGCAATATCAAAAGCTTTTGACAGATCTAGAAATACAGCAGATACAAGTTAGTCAGAGTCACGGGCTTTGCTGACAGTGTCCATAAAGGAAAATAAGGCAGTAAAAGTGTTTTGGTTTAACTAAAAGTCATGTTTGGTGTTGGTGATTAGATTATTTTGTAAGAGAAGAAGACAGAAGTTGGTGGGTGTGATGACCTTCCACCTCTGGGCTAGTAATAAAGAAGCCTCAATCCTCACCACTGGTGCCAGTGGGAGACACTCACTGGGAGGATAACAGGTATGTACACAGTATCTCCAGATGCAGCTCTCTGAATCAAGAACAATCAAGCACAATTTCCCTTAAGAGTACACAGGGAACACAGTCAGTCCGGGGCTGGTTTCTCCCTCTTTATCCAGATCCCCAGTAATGCTCCCCACTGGCACAGCTATACAGTTGAGACCCCAGCTGAGTGTCTAAGCCAAGACCTCCAGCACCCTCTCTCTCCAACCAGTGCATCAAGTCCCTGCCCAAGTAGCTGACACACACACACACACACACACACACACACACACACACACACACACCTGGGAAAGACTGGCACAGATTTACTAGCTATGCCCCCTTCTTCCCAGACTATAAGGTAGTTACCACCACCACCAGACACTCCTGCCAGCTACCTTAAGGCCCTTACAAGGGTACCCAATATACTGAGTGAAATTAATATTAATACAAACGGTAATTTGACCCAGACCAAGGCTAATAGGAGTGGCCCACACAGTGCTACCAAATAAATATGCAAATACTCTCAAAACTTAAATATCTCTACAAAGATCAGCCACAATGAAAGATTTAAATATATTTAATAATAAATAAAAGAACAATATTAAGTATATATTCACAGTGACATCAGAGTTCAAATCACTGGAAATATTTAAAATAACATTGACGGACAGACTCGGACAAAGAAAAATCAATATCTAAACTAAGCTTCACTATATTCCTGACTGAATCTAAGACAATTATACTATTCCTTACTTAACAGAGCAAGGCAGATGATGTGGTGAATGGTCCTTTTGTTGTCAGGCCCAAGACAGAATACAGAAAGCTCAGTCTCATTAAAAGACTTCTCAAAATAATATCTAAAATATTACTTCTCAGATAGGTTGCAGTATGACATCACTTCTGGTCATTTGACTTCTAGTCCCCATGCAAACAACCATTGTTGGAAGCTGGCAGGATTTAGCACATACCTGTAAAAATAAACACACAAGGGCTTTTGCTGATATCTGTGGCAGGTGCTGGAAGTCATAAAACAATTTCATACCTCCACGCTTCCAGAGTAGTATTTAGTTCACCCGAAAGACAATACAAAAAGCTTCCTAGAACAGACTTTGTGTCTCTGGTTGCATTGAAACCTATGAGATAGCATCTTCACTGCCTAGCCCATAAAGTGGCTTAATTTGCTGGCCTGAGGTTAATCTTCCAGTTTCTTCTGTTAAAACATATACATTTAAACAGTTACAGCAGTGCACATACATTTCTGTTCTCTCCAGTAGGGTACACTGTGGATACATTTCAAACACAAGCACTTTACAAATACCTCTTCAATACAAACAGTTGTACAAATCAGTTTGATTTACACATGACATTCAGTTCCAATACGTACGAATCCTTACGATCAGAATATAAAAATATCTTAGCTATCTCAAAACCCACAAGAAAACCTGGTCACTCTCTGTATTCATACTCTGTCTCTATACTTTGGAATTCACTACTTCTAGCTACCAGGGCTATGCCTGGCATAACCCATTTCAAACCTCTTTAAAAACTCATCTCAAAAATGCATGGCTCTGCTCCTGCATAAAGCCTGACTAATGCTCAGGTCTTCCTTTTCTGTCACATTTCAATCCCTCATAGACTGCAAGATCCTACAGCTCTAACTCCTTCTCTGCTTCTATACCTTATCCTTAAGCTACTGCTCAGGCTTTATTGCTTCTATTCTTAACTCTCTCTCACTATCTATCTGCATTACTAACTTTCGGGCTGCTATTTTCCTAACTGAAACTAACATTCTATTTTTGCATGTACTATAACAGTCAATGTCCCACATTGCACTACCTACGTACTTTTTTTTTGGACACTATCTACACCATGTATGATGAGAGTGACTAGTATCATCTATAATGTTTTAACTGTATAGAATTGTCTAGATGTGTAGTAATGGGTCTACTTTACATGGTTGACTCTTCAGAAAGTTGACTTTCATATGGCCGAGACCATACGATCAACTTTTGAAAAACCAACCATGTAAAATAAACACAAAACATTGCAACAAACACTTATCTTTCAGCTGTTAGCAGGGGACACCCCCGTAACTTAAACATCCAATTCTGAGATCGCACTACAGTGCGGAAGAAGGAATTTTTCCCATTCCACACTGTATGGAGATAGCGGTTCCCCATGGTCGGCTTTTCGAAAGTCGATCATATGGTCTCGGCCATATGAAAGTCAAATTTCTGAAAAGTCGACCATGTGAAGGGGACCCATAGTAACATATTGCAACATCTTGTAGCAGTTTGTTCTTTCAACTTATTTATTGTACAGTATTTCTAATGCAATCTTTATTGTATTGGATTATACTATATTTGTATTGTACTGTATTTGGAGCTTTTCTCCCTGGGCCTCTGCTGAAAATGGGTTCTGTAGACCCAGTCAGACCACCCTGGTAAACAAATGTCAAATAAGTACAACAAATAAATAAATAATACATTTGTAACACAAGCATCTTGTATAAATCAGTTTGATATTCACAAATGACATACAATTTCTTACAAGATTACAGTTAGTTGTGCTGGCAGTACCTCCTATTGTCACAGTGGGGTATACATTTTTCTAGGATTTTAGAGAGGGAAGACAAGATGGCTTTGTTAAGAAAATGTATTAAGTCAATAGAATTACCTCCTTCATTTAAAGGGATATGTGACATTTTTCATAAGTTAGCAACACAGGATTCAGCATTGGATCTGTTAATAAGGATGCTAATTAGGTATGCTATTGTCTCTGCAGCTAGATTTAGGTACTCTGGGGAGGCTGTCAGCTACTGTAGAACAAGCTTTTAGTTTTTGTGTTAGTTGCAGGGAATGGCTGAAAGGATGAAGTGGGTATAGTTGGGTGTTTGGGTATTGTAGAGGTGGCAGATATGTGAGTGAGGTGAAGGAGATTTGCTACGCTCAGGGTGGGGGGTACTGTTGTGGATGGGGGTGAGTGTTAGGTGTATTAGATCTGTTTGTGGTTAAGATGGCTACGCATTTTATGAATACATGTATTCAGTTTGGTGACAGGAGAAGGGGAATTTCTGGGAATGGACTGGGATCTTTTTAGCTCATGGGTTTAAGAGAGAGAATATTTTAGGGGTATTTTTATGGCCGTCTTGTATATGAATACAGTATTTTTTTTATCCATGGTGACTTTTCACTTGAACTAGTTGTGTAGTTGCCTAAATAGCTGTAATATTTTTGTCATTTTTATTCTTTTGCCAAGTAATCCATGATCTGCTCCATCTTTCATAAGCAGTTTGTATGACTTGGTGAGGCATGAGGCATGAGGCATAGTTATTTTTTATTCTTTTTGTATGGTGTGGGGCTAAGGTGTTAAGGGTGTGTAAAATTAATTTGAAATGTTCAAATGTTTCAATAAGGGACAGTATTTTCAGGATGTATCAGTTTATAACTTTTGTTGAGTCAATGAAGGATGTGTTGTTAAATTTTGATAGATTATGGGTAGCTATAAGCTTGTGTTCCTTTGTTAGTTGACAGACTGACCTATGGACTTAAGGATTCTAGGAGTATACCTGGTAAAATTAGATGGGTTGGTAACCAGAATCCAGTCAAGGATAGATTGTTGGGTGTTAACGTTGCTATATCATGTTGGTGTATTAATTAGTTGTGTGAATACATAAAGGTTCATGCTGTTAACTAAGCACACTATGGAGTGAGTATGTTGGTGTATTAATTAGTTGTGTGAATACATAGAGGTTCATGCTGTTAACTAAGCACACTATGGAGTGAGTACCAGGAAGAAAAAAAAAAACAATCTGTAAAACTACAGTGAAACAGAAAATAAGACTAATCCTATGATTCTGAGGTAAACCAAACTGGCTGCAAAGTAGTTAAATGCTCACTTAAGTTACCTTACAATATGCTTTACTGAAATAGGTAGGTTTGAAAAGAATATGTGAAAAGGGAAGTATGGTCTATGGGTAGAACTTCTTTACTTGATCACACTCAAATAGATACAGGTGCTGCCTGCAGAAAGTAATTACTCTTAATTTCAGTATATGCATCTGAATGCAAATGACCACCAAACTCCTCTCAACAGTCTGTCACTTAATATGTTAAATAATCTGAACCATCCAGTTAAGTGTGCGGGTGGGCATATGCTTGTGAGGGGGTTGGGTAAATGAAAAGCTGAAATACATTATTATGGGCAGAATTTCTTTCAACTAATTGGAATAGAACACTTTAGAAATGGAAGGAAATCAGTATGTGAAAATATAAAGCTCAGGAAAGAATGTTTATTTGTAGACCATTTCTTTTCTGCAGTCAGAATAGGTGTACCTTATTATTATTACTAGGAGGGGCTTATTCAAAAGTCACAGCTTGTGTGAAAAATAAACTGAAGCCATCCTCTTGTGGCATTTTATAGAAGAAATTGCAGTGCCCATCACACTTTGAAAGTGTAATAATGAAATACAACATCCTAGGTCTATCTACTGCAATTTTCTTTCAATTGGAAATGTGAAAACCTGCAAACTCTTGCAACTTTTGATTTACAACAAACATGAACACATTCCTTTTTTTCTAGAGGATAAATTCAATATACATCAAAACGTACAAATACTCTCCTGTTACTCTAACATCAGAACAAAAAACAATACTCAACTGTACCCAAAAGTGATGTTTTCAAATGTATGAAATGTTCAAACAGAATGAAAGTACCTAAAATTGTGAACCAGTACTCTCAGAAAATGGCCGTTTTATGGAAAAATACATACGATTTCCATTTCTGATACAATGACAGCTCTACAGATGTGCTCTGGACATGCATTTCACTCCTCAGTCTTGCCAGAATTCATAAGTTTACCCCTTACAGAAAGAGAATATAATGGGAATTTGCAGTCAAATCTTATATTCAAGATGGCCCACCAGTAATCACTACAGAGTTACTCCCTAGAAACTGTTTGACAATTTCTCATAGTTTTTCTGATAATCATAGTTGGACATTTATCAAACTATAACAAAGTTGTGTTATTTTCTTTGTGCACAAAAGACAGCAATAGGTCTATGTTATCAATAGGCTGACCAGTTTTGTGCCACTTGGTTTATGACCAATCCATGTGTTTTGGTAGACACACAATAACAAGATCATATCTTTACTACACATAGTTTTGTGTATGAGGCAAATTTCTTTGAAACAAGTCACTAAAATTCCAAAATTTAAGTGAAAAACAGGAGGAAATTAGACATTTCAGCAGACCTCGTACAACACCTTTTTTCATAAGCAAATAGGTATCAGAGAAATACTTCAACAGGAACAACTGTTTAAGTTAATCAAAGGAAGAAAAGACAATCTCCATGGCAAGATAAGGAAAAGCCATAAGCTGCTTCACAAACATCTGAAATGATAAATGAGTGCCACGTAGACAAACTGCACATCTCCAAATATTTTGACAAAAACGGAACAGATCCTTTAACAAGTGCAGAAGCAAACTCAAAATCATTCAATATACAGGCATTATCCTCCAAACTTTAAGACTCCAGTGCTTCAAATGATAATGTCCAACAAGCACTGCATACCTTTAAAGACTTGTGCAACATTACATTAAAAACAAACGGAATATTAAAAACAAAGCATGGAATGTAACCATCTGCCTAAAAACTTTACCTGAAACAGGAAAAGTACCATCACATATCCAGAAAGAGCATCGCATTTAGGCTTCCAACACCTCACATCAATTTCACTGATATGTAGAGATACTTGAATAGAGTCACTAGGCATCAAACTACATAGCCTCTTCACTGTCCTAGTCATCTCCTTATGAGAACTTCAGTTACAGCAGCATCACTAGCAGTTGCCAACACCTCTTCCACAGCCAAACTTGGTGCACTATCTCTATCAATGTATTCACAGCCACAAACATCTCCATTTCTTAGACATTTGGCCCATGAAACTAGACAGCAGACTTGACCAATTGCCACCCCTGCTAGATACACACATTGCCAGAGTGTGACTTCTGCACTTCTTACTCAGTTTAAATTTTCAGTTCCAATAACACTTAGCATTTACTTCTTTTACTAAAACATACATGTTTCAGTTCACCAACAATAAATGATACCTCTTCTGAGACAAAAGGTACAGCTGTGTACACTTACCATAAATGTAGATGTTCAAGTGTATTCACTGTTGCAGTCATCACACTTGGGTTATCTGCCTGCAGGTAGCCCTCAGTCGGCCCAAATACCAGAGATTTTGTATTTCTGCATCGGATGCTGTCGCTTCTTCCATGACGTCAGGTCGTCAGGGGTATAAAAACAGGCAGCTGATGCCATTACATCAGTTTTTCTTGGCCCAAATGTCAGGAGCCCCCAAATAGGAAGCTAGGATATGGTGTGGAACCACCACCAGTAAAAAGTAAATACCAATACCAGTAGGAATAGCCATAGAGAGGAGAGTTAAAGAGATAAAGAAAACAAGGGGACTGGAGGGAAACCAGGAATGCAACAGTGAATACACTTGAACATCTACATTTATGGTAATTGTACACAACTGTACTATGTTCTTCATGTTTCACTGTTGCAGTCATCACACTTGGGTTGATTCCCAAAGCTGAGGAATGGTGGAGGCAGTCAAGAGGAGTTAGGGTTGGCTAGCAGGCCTTGCAAGACTGCAGTAGCAAATCCTGCCCTGGATTTGGAAAAGATAGGCAGGTGGTAATGCTTGATGAAGTTGTGTACAGAACTCCAGGTAGCAGCTTCCAGTATGTCCCTAGTATGGACTCCCCTGAGAAATGCTGTAGAGGTAGATGTAGCCCTAGTGGAATGTGTTCTGACCCCCTGAGGGGTTGGTTTTCCATGGGGCTTGTAGCAGAAATGGATGCAGTGTGCTACCCATTTGGAAATGGTTTGTTTTGAAATGGCCTTGCCCTCTGCCCCCTGTTGCAAAGCTGACTAGCAGTGTCTGAAAGGTGTAGTCCTACAAAGGTAGAACCTGAGCTGTCTGTGCACGTCCAAAGAGTGCAGGACCCTTTCCTCTTTATTTTGAGGTTAGGGAAGAAGGTTGGCAAATGGATGGACTGGTTGAGAGCCACACTGGACACCACGTTAGGCATAAAGGAAGGGTTAGTCCTGAGGGAAATCCTGTCAGCATGGAAAATAATGAAGGGTTCCACAGCCATCTGTGCTTGTAACTCAGACACTCTTCTAACAGAAGTGATGGCTAGAAGTAAGGCTGTTTTCCAAGAGAGGAATTTTAACTCTGCTGAAGCAGCAGGTTCAAACTGTGAAAGCGTGAGCTTTTCCAGTAGAACGTTAAGGTCCCAAGTAGGGGTGGGTGCTCTCCGTGGCAGCCTTAAGTTGTTTGCCCCTCTCAGGAACTGTTTGATGAGAGGGTGAGAGAAAAGACTGATGAAGCATTCTGTGATTTGAATGCGAAAGTGCTTACACATTTTACCTGTTCTTTAATAAAGTGTGTTACATTTTTTGCATCTGAGCCTTGGACCCTTCTCTCTATTTTGTTTTTATGGACAGTTAAAATCAGCACAAAGTTATGGTCTTTGTAGTGCTCAGATTTTTATTTGTCCCAGGCTGTCTTTGATTCTGAGTGACATCAATGGATATTTTTTTACAACTATTCAGGTCTAACTGATCTTACATGTTTACATTTATGTGGCTCATAATGTCTTGTTCCTACACTGGTTTATATTTAAGTTGGAAATTCTGCATGTACTACTAGAAAATACATAGCAGCACAATATCAACGAACAAAGTTTGTAGAGGATGCGGTACTACCACTATAAGGTTTATCTTTGGGCCAAATACCTAAAAGCCTTTATTAGCATAACTCAAGGGAATATTATGAAGTGGTAAGAGCACAGAAGAAGGTGGTGGAAGAGCATAGGTAGGTCGCTAAAGTTTGCAGTTTAATATCCTGGTCAGACGAGAGCAGTTTTTATGGTTAAACAGTTTATACATTAGGGTGCAAGTTGGCTTTGCTCAGTAACTCAGCAAGTGTTTTTGTTTAGCAAGATGAAGTTCTTAAAATTTCAGCAAAATTAACTAAATAAATACATACATACATATATACCACTTTATGTGTTTCCACAATACAGGAACCCCAACACAAAATGCAGAGAAAACACAAAGTACAAATCAAACATCCTTTACATCAGTTACAAAAGGGCGATATAGTCAGCAACAAAGTTGATTTGTTGTTGAACTGCACTTGAGAGTTCCTTTTTGCTGGGTTTTTACATTAAGAAGACCAGATCATCCATCTTGTGGGAGAAGATGTTTGCCTAGTCCTTTTGAGTTGGGAATCATTTCATAACAGCTCAATGTGCAGTCATTTACTGACCAGAGGGCACAGGAGTTACATTTCAGCTTTATTCTGTTTGCTATAAACTAGGTGTATTTGCATGGAGCTAATCACCTCAAAGCAGCAGTTGGCAGTGCCCTTTACATATGAATGTGCTTAGACAGTAAATTTACCTAAAAAAACAGTATGAAGACTGTTACCTGTAACACTGTGAGGCACTGTGTGGAGATGAACAGCACTAATACCATATCCTAGTGCTATCTACGGCTTGCCCCCAACCCTAGAAACCACTCCATGAGACCTCTGTACAAATCAAGCC
Source organism: Protopterus annectens (assembly GCF_019279795.1). NCBI lineage: Eukaryota > Metazoa > Chordata > Ceratodontiformes > Protopteridae > Protopterus > Protopterus annectens. The sequence goes on along the minus strand of NC_056737.1, from coordinate 1,302,986,799 downwards.
TTAAACAATAACAGCTCACCCTAATACAGGTCAAGACAACATGGATATTCAACTTCCAGTTGTCTCAGTGGCTAGCTTGGTAGATATGGCCATCCTGAGCCAATGTAGCAATTGTCTGCTGTTCTCAGACAACCATTTAATATTTTAAGAAACTAACACAGTATGTCAGAAATGTACATGCACATCTTCCTTGGAGGCAAAAATCTTGCAACAAAGAAGGTTGTCAGGAACACCCACACTTCATCCTCATACATACCCCTCACTACACATGTAGACCATCTTATGCTGGGGCAACAAAAAGAAACCTCCCCAAAACTCAAAGACCTCAAGAGCCTACAAGTGGCAATGGCAATCCTCTGCCAGCACTAAAGCACATGTCAAAAGCAACACTAAACACCACACATACACCTACACTCAAGGAATACCGAAGATTGAAGCCTGTAACATAAGCAAACTATTTACCCAGGACTCATGTCATACCGGACTCCACTATATGACACACAGGTCCCACTCACCAGGCCGGATAATGGGAAGATAATGGTTAGTTGTTTATCTGGAGCAGGGATCTGCACTATTACGCATGCACTCAAGTCACTGCACAACAGGTACCAACATAAGTCTATCACAATCCATTTGGGTGGAAATAACCTTAAACATATCTCACTGTACTATATGAAAAGAGACATAAAGGATATCTCTGAATATGTAGCAGTTGTCCATCCTGCACTAGCATTCTACCTTCATCAAGGATAGTGCCACAGTATGAACAAATATGACTGATTTTTAACAATGGGCTTAGTTTCTGGTGTCATTCTACAGGGATTCAATATATGTCAGCATGGGAGTACATGGTTAACAGTTCACGTTGCTTTACTAAGAAACGGTCTGCACCTGTTCCCCTGAGCTTTTGAATATTGGCTAAAACGTTATCCACCCCTTAGAGCCTTTTTTAGTCAATGCCAAAATGACAAACCTATCCAACAAGGCCAATTACGAGGTTAGGATAGCCTCTTATGCTAAGGACAGCCACAAGGCCTTCTCCAGCTATGTCCAAAACCTTAAAGGTAACGCACAACAATGTGATGAACTGGTGGTAAATAGCACCACCTTCAGTGTACAGGGCAACACAGCAAATCTGCTGGCTGACAAATTCATCTCTAACTTCACCCACCACTCCCTGACGAATCCCTTCTAGCATAACTCTCCCAACTATCAGCAGAATGCAGGTCCTAGGCCAAATCCACTGTCTCAATGGGCCCGGACAATATCCTGGTGTGCCTCCTAAATAGTATAAAACATGACCTATCAAGACCACTTGAGGCACTTTTCAACTAAAGCTTCATAAACAGGCTGTTCACCCAGTGCATGAATGACTGCAACAGCTATCCCTCTTCACAAGAGTGGTCAATCAATCGACCCTGGAAACTACAAACCCATCAGTTTCACAAGTCTAATATGCAATGCTATGGAATAAATGATCATGAAAATAATCATCAAAGAAGTCAGCAACCTTCACACACTAGACCCACTCCAGTTTGGCTTTGTCAACAGAAGGTCCTGTCTACTAAACCCAGTAGACTTCTTTGAGAGGGTCACCATGGCAATGGATGAGAGAAAAGTGGTATACACCATCTACTTTGACCTGGCCAAGGCATTCAATATGATATCCCACTTGGGTATTGTTGAAAGATTCACCAAACTAGGCATAAATACCTACATAACTCAATGTATTGCCAGATGGCTCACAGATAGGACCTGAGAAGTCAGGATTTGTGAGACCACCTCCACCAGGAGACTGGTCACCAATGGAGTTACCACAGGGTATCTGTGCTGGGCCCGGTCCTGTTTGGCATCTACTTCTCAGACATCAAGGCTACTGTCAAGGATCACTGGCTAACCAAGTTCAGAGATGAGAATAAATTGGGAGCTAGCACAGATTCCTCCCATGACACTAACATCCTGCAAGCGGGTCTAACACAGACAAATAAATTATGCCAAGCCATATATTAAAACTAAAAGCCAAGAAAAGCATACTGCCCTTTTAGAAAACATCATCCCAAGTTAATTATTCCATTGATAAAACACTGCTAAGAGTTGATTCTGTAGTTAAAGATCTGGGAACATATGTGCACAGTAATTTGGCCTTCAACTAATGTGTAGCCAAGATAGAAAAAAAAAATAATTCTATGTCAGTCGGCTTATAACTAAGGGTATGGCATCTAGGTTCAAGCACCGTTAGTACCACTCTACATGGCCCTTATCAGACTCATCATTGAGTATAATTTCCCCTTCAACATGTACCTGACCAGGCATTTACAACAGTTGGAATGCCCAAAGAGGCTCCTTACCAAGGGAATCCAGGGTATCAATGCACTCTCCTTCACAGATTACCTTGGGGTTCTATTTTTACACTCAGTCTAACTTTTTGATGATCTATGCCTGTCATATAAGGCATCCTCAGATACAGCCCTGATAAAACTTTTGCAAATCTAAAAAATGAAAAGCACCAGAAACACTAGGTCCAAGGATTTACACTTTGCTTGTGACATACACATAACATGTTGGTGAGATCAATGTGTGCCTGTAAGGATACTCACATTATGGAATAGGCTGCCTACCCTTGTAATGCAAAGTTCATTATCCCTGACCCTATTCAAATACAACCTTGACCATTGGATTGGAAATTTTAAATTACATCTTGTTGGCTCCCATGACTCTGATGGACAAAGGCTGACAGTAAGTACGTATTCCCTAACTAATATACACCTCCCTACCCCACAAAACTCTTAGCTACTGCCTAACATACCCCTCTGAAGAGATGCCCACTACACATGGGGACACAATTGGGTCAGATTGCACAGCTACTCTTATAAAGGCCTTGGTGGTTGTTAGCCTAGTATAAACCTATGAATGTAAACCTACTGTAATTCAAGTTATCAAATCATCACACTGGGGCATTAGACAAAGTTAAAAATGCATAAAGCTTTGGGGAAGATCAACCAAACCTATCTTGGGTGCTGAATTACTTAAATGAAATTAAAATAAGGCAATCATAATAATATACTTGTGATCAGTGACTCTACAGGCCATAAAAGTAACACATAGACATTGAGATGTTCTTGTCAAGAACAAGTAATACAAGAGAAAAAAAAAAACCAACAGACTAAAAGTCTGGATCAGATGCAACCCAGTATATGAGGATATACACATACAGATACAAAAAGAAATGCTGGACTGATATTTTTTTAGTGAGGAAATGGCCCACATATTTAATGATACTTCTGTCTTTTCCTTGAATGATACCGAAGGTAAAAACCTAAAGTAAGGACCTTGAATTCACACACGTAAAACATAGTGGCATAAGCACAGATGATTCAATATATACCAGCAGTGTGAAATGTGTGATCAGTATGTCTTGCAGTATATAGATTTTACTAGCAACTCAGAGGAAGTGTAAACAAATATGGGGGTAGTCTACAAACACTTCTTTGCATGGATGACATGGACTGCACCACAAATGAAACATGGGTTAAATGTACTTTTTCAGTATTAATATATCTATGCTGAACTCCTTTTACTACAGTCAAGCTAATGGAACAGAGGGAGGTATCAAAATAGTTGCAGGAGACAACTTAAAGCCAGACTAACAGAAAAGTAATCACAGAATTAACAATCCCAGCATATAAAAACTGTAGAAGACACACTGGAATTCAGCATTGCTAGGTGCTACATAACACTGCCTGTATCTATTGTAAAGTTTAAAGACTAATAATCTGCTACAAATAAAGGTAAGAAGCAACAGAATTCTTATGGGAAATTTTGCTCATACAAACACTGAGTAGAATAACTGTGTGTAAAATAAACAGCCACAGTTACTACACAATTTTATTAATCATAATTAGAAAATGCATTCTTAGTCAAATCATGAGGAGCAATGTACTTGCTATTATACTTAAACACTATCCCCGGGATTCATGAAGCTTGCGCCAGGTGCAGCGTAGCGTCGGCGTTCTAACACCAAATATGGCCGCCAAGCGATTCAGGTATGAGCTGTTTCCACGTGCACTACCTGCGTATGCTACGCCCGCACAACTCCTGAGCCATGTATGCTAATTACCCCATGTGCAGCAGTGCAGCATGCAAATGAATGTATGTAGCGATTCAGGAAGTGGTGCAGGCATAGTGTAAGCATGCAGAAATGTAAACCGTAGTAAACGATTTACATTTTTGCAAACATAAAATCGGAGCCATGACAGCCAACCAAACACATGTATTATACTGTTAATATGTGCCAATGGCTAAATATATAGCCATTGGCATAAAATAACATGTACAAAATATAAAATGAACATTTAATATATATAGTCGCACTATCGTGACATGGAAGCGCAGGGCAGCGGTGCGCAAAGGGGATCACAATGAATATATAAAAATATAGAATAAAACCGCAATGAAACACATCACAATTTCCCCATAATAGTCAATGGCAGGCATGCCACACCATACTTATGGCGCAAGGGATGCTAAGGGGCAGTGACAGTGTTATGTGCAGTAGCTAGGAATTAGTAGGCTATGCCATGCAAATGACAGGAGTAATAGTGAATCACAGACTCCCAGCTTGTGAAAGGATGCACCTCACAGCGTAGCGTTATAACACCGAGGTGAGCCCTTGAGATAAAGATGACATCAACAGAGGAGTGTGTCGCCATTGCTTTAAGCACATTGGAGCATTGCTAAACCGGTCTGCCCCTAGCTAGGCAAAGCTGCAGGATAGGGGTGTGTCGAATCGCCCATAGCTATACTTAGCTGAGAGTACACACAACTGAGTATGCATGTGAATGGAAATGAAAACACGTGTAAACCCAGTAAACGGGTATGTGCATCGCGCACTACAGCCGAAACAGGAAGGATATAGGAAAGAAATAATGAAATGCTGCAGCAGTGAAATTGGAGTACATATGACTAATTAACACCTAGGAGCCTACAGTGGGCCATTGATAACAGCTAACAAGGCTGCAGGCAGCTACCTGCAGAACAGGGAAGGGGAGGGGTTGTAATGCAAAGAAAACAGCAAAGTGTCAAAGCAGAACAAAGGAGATATGCAGTATATCAGCAACAAGGCACATTTCGCCATGACTGGGTAGGGAAAGTACAAAACAAGAAAGACGGCAGGTGGATGCATGCCTGATAATGGGAGGGGTTCCAGGTCTAAAAGTGAATTAAAGGGCAACAGATTAATCAAGGCAGGGAAGTAGCTCTCCACAGTAAAGGCCCCACACTTGCAATACTCATTTGCAAAACCCATAATTAAGACATGCAGCAGCTGTAATAGTTCATACACACCCACTTACATCAGCAGCATCCATAGCACAATACTATAAAGTGTGAAAGCACCTCACACACATTTGTGCATTCCCATACTCTCTGCACCAGTGGTGTATACAGACGGGGACTTTTATTATGTACACGTTAGGGGCTGCCATAGCTTTGATCCACCAGCATGTGTTGGAGACTGAAGGTGGTGGGGAGGATGATGCAGACGACCACCACAGGCACCAGAGGAGGAGGAGAGTATTCAGACCCAGGCTAACCTACCAGGGGCTACATGATCTGGAGATAGTAGAGCATTACAGGGTGGACAGGGACACCTTACAGCAACTTGTGGAGCTGTGCCGACCACGCCTCAGAGCTAGAACAAACAGAGGGGAACCCATCCCAGTGGATATGAAGGTATGTGTAAGCATGAGTATACTAGCTACAGGTACCTTTCAAAGAACAACTGGAGATATCATGGGTATCTCACAGGCATCAGCATCCACAGTTCTACATCAGTTCCTAGATGCCATGTTACCACATGCCGATGAGCACATATACTTCCCCCGAACGCAGGAGGAGTTGGCCAGCAATATGCGTCTCTTCCACCATGTGGCAGAATACCCGGAGGTACTGGGCGCAATAGACTGCACGCACATACACATCAAGTCACCACCAGGTGAGCAGGGAAGGTGCTACATAAACTGCAAGGGATACCCCTCCATCAACTGCCAGGTTGTGTGCAATGCCCAGGGCTTTATCATGGATGTGTGTGCCGGCAGCCCTGGAAGCTATCACGACTCCCCCATCTGGCATGCCTCACAGCTGTATCTGTTATTTGCCAGGGGAGACATCCCAAATGGTCACCTGGTGGGGGATGCTGGCTATGCACCAAAACCGTGGATGATGACTCCCATCAGAAATGCACACACACCCATGCAGGAACGCCACAATGAGGCACACGCACAAACCAGAATCATCATAGAGTGTGTGTTTGGGATGCTGAAATCATGGTTCTGTTGCTTAGACATATTTGGTGGAGCCTTGCAGTACTCTCCAGGCACGTGTGCCCACATCTTCATAGTGTGTGCCATGCTACACAATATGGTCCTGCGGAAACAGCTGCAGCAGGGACAGAATGGTGAAGGCCCTCACAGCCCACCACCATTGCCAAAGGCCCCACAGGCACAGAGGTACTCAGACCACGAACACCCTGAGCCAGCCCCAGAAGACAAATGGAGGTGTGCCCAGTATACCCATGCCTTGACAAAGAGGGAACGTATAGCACACACACTGACAGTGTAGACACCTAGGGACTGACACCTTTCTCCACCTGCACACACAGTAAAAATGGATGGCACACACACAAGACTACCTGTAAATTGTCATGTATAGGCAGGCAACTGTGTGCATCCAACATAGGCAGCCCTCAACTATTGCACACACAACAGCCATTGGCGCAAGGTAAGTCAACACCTGAACAGTAAATTAAGCTATCAGCATATGCAGATACTGTATGTATAGATTCATAGGTAGGTACTTGGCCAACTGCCAGAGGCCATTCATAAGGCCAGCCAAAATCTGTCAGCTTTTGCCACCTCATTGATTCATTAACCGTCCCTCTGTGGAGCAGAGACAATGGCGGGGTCCCTGGGGTGCATCTACTGTCCCCATCCACCCTTCAAGGTTTCTCTTGTAGAGTGTTAGTGAGGGGCTCTGTATAATGTAGTTAGGGATATTGTTCCAAAGTACGGGGAGTGTCTGTGACAGGAAGCTGTCCCTCCAGTACCTCCCGGTTACTGTTGTGGCAAGGTCAGCTCACTACAGTGTGTGGCTCACTGTGACATGGATTCCCATAGGTGGAGCATATCCATGAAGCCTGAGTTCGACATGGCTGTGTTGGTCAGTGGAGATCATCTCTGGGTAAACGAGATGTCACTGAGTAAAGCAGGAGTTTATTCAGTCCGGCTGCATAGGCCATATGTTGGAGGCCAGTATTCCCCGTGGTGAGGTACATTCGTGGACCCCTCCAGCTGTTGGACGTCCTCTGAGGTACATCCCACATGGGTTATTATACCCTATGATGGGACTGATGAGTGATGAGTAAAGGGGCACTATAACCCCAGCATGTCTAGATGGGAATCCTTTAGTAGTCAAATGGCCTACACAGAAGGATGTCCTAACTACTGTGGAGATATGATTGTCACAGGGGAGATCACTATCTACCTTAGTCCCCAGATACCCCATTACCTCGTCTGTATTAAAGTGACTGCAACTCATGTGTTAATATGTGGGTGCCAATTCCACAATGGAATGAACATGCAGTTAGTGGCACTTGGCTGGAGGCCGTGTCGTTGGCACCCTGTGGCGTTCTGTGAGGCCCCCTGAGGGATGTCTGTGTCAGCTGGACTATCAATCATGGCTCCCAGTTTGCAGTCATTGCCAAACATAGTCTGCTGTAGTCCACCTGTGTTTGCCTGTACATCTGAGACGTATATGCCAAACAGTAGAGCTCCCAGGACTGAGTCCTGTGGGACACCAGTCATGACTGTTCAAGATTTGGACCTGGAGACTGCTAGTCATACCATGTGGGTTCTGTGTGTAAGCTGTTGGCAACCCAGCCTGTGATGTATGGGTGAATATACAGGCTGGTGAGTGGGGCATGGTGTCCAAAGCCTTGGTGAGGTCCAGGTAGTATGTGTGAACCACCTCCCCACCTCCCCTGTCATCTAAAGTCTTGGTGACTGTATGTAAGACGTCAATCAGGTTCAGTAGGCATGAACTGCACTCAACCAAGCTGACCTGGGTTGGATCACGTGTTCGAAGGTTACCAATGTCATTGTTAATGAGTGCCATGAGGATGCGAACTTTACCATTGCAGACCAGGCTAGTCAGGCTTATGGGGTGGTAGTTACTATAGTCAGTTGTGATTTGTCAGTGATGGAGTGGAATAACCGTTGCCACGCACCATTGTATGGGCATGTAGCCTGTGGAGAGGCTGAAGTAGGAATGCTTAATTAGGTGGGGGGCAGGGTGTCTTGTACAGTTTGCAAGATGCAGTCTGGGTCAACATCTGCCTCCACTGATGCTGTGTTCTGCTGTTAGAGAGAGCCATTTCCACCTGTGTGTCTCTGATGGTTGGGATACTGTACCTTTCGGGTAGTGTTGTGGGCTCTTTAGGGGGTAAAGTATGCACCGAATTTATCTGCAAGGATGTTGGCGAAATCAGTAGGATCAGCATATTTTATGCTATATTTCACTGGCACAGTGCAAATCTGTATGTCACCACGTAGATCCTTGACATAGTCAAAGAAGGCTTTGTGGTTATCTTTCGAATCCTTGCGTATTCTCCTGCTGATGTTAGCCTGGGATGATGTCATGAGGGACCTACATATCATACTAATAGTGGTCACAGATGTCTGCCCTTTGTGGGATTTACTGTGTGCCTTGAACACTGTCCTACGTCTGTAGTATAGCCTTTTTATTGCAGAGGTCCACCAGACCGGTGTCCTTGTCTAGGAGGACTTAGTCTTGGTTTATCAGTGATGGCACGATCCATACATCCATGTCGGTGATTGCAGACTGCATTTGTAAATCTGTCTGTATCTTGAGCAGTGTTTCCCCTTAGTGTGGGGGCTGTGAAACCCCCCATCCCTGTCACTAGCAGTGTAAATTTAGCTGTAGAAAAGGTATACACTGTGGTATCCGTGGGTGGGGAAGATGCTAGGGTGTGGAAACAGTGAATAGTTCATGGTCAGATCTAACCAGTGACCGGTTAACCTCCACTGTGGTGCACCTGTTTCCCATGTTGGTGATGACCACATCTAGTAGTTTCGACCCCACGTTAGTGAGGTTACCACCTGATACAGGGCATATGAGGAGATACATTCCAGGAAGCGCTGGTCCTGGAAGTGAGTACCGGAGTACGTTTCCCAGTTAATGGTATGGTAGCTGACATCGACTAATGCCAGGGTGTGAGTTAGGACTGTCGTGTTCTCCACTGTCTCTAGGTAGGTGGAGTGGATGTCCTGAGTCATGGAGGGTGATCTGTAGCAGGCCACATTCCACATTGCAGTTGTAACTGATGTTAGCTGCACATGGATGAAAAACAGAGGTATCATGCTGCCCCACTAACCTGGAGGTGTAGGTATCCCTGATGAACATGGATACAGTCCCTCCATGTCTGTCAGTCCATGTTCTGTGGCTGAAATGTGTGGTAAGGATTGTAGTCTGGTAGTGCTGGTGTGCTCTCAGGAGCCTTAAGACAGATTTCAGTTAATGCACAGATGTTGATGTTGTCCATCCTGAGGAGTGCTGTGAGTGCATGCATGTTGTGATCACAACCCCTGGTGTTGAGTAGCATAAACCTCATTGAATCTGCTATTGTGCTGTTTACAGAGCTGGTATTCACCTTCGAGACTCTCCTAAATAAGGCACCATGGGGGTGAAAATAGCCTTGCCCAGGATTCCAAAGCATAAGGCTGACACATAGGCCGGTATGGTATCAT